>NW_020221746.1:254698-388778 GCF_003070985.1 Temnothorax curvispinosus
CGGCCACCAGCGCGACGAGCGACGCGACTTCCCTACAGGCGCCCGACTTTCTAAGCGGCGGGGTGGTGGCCCCCGTTCCGCCGGCCACCAGCGCGACGAGCGACGCGACTTCCCTACACGCGCCCGACTTTCTAAGCGGGGTGGTTGTATGGGTTTTGGTTGTATGTCAGCCAGAAAATGAGAAGGAGATAAATTCCTTCAATGCCGGCTGATTAACAGCGCCGGTAGACAATTATAATGTTGCGGTCGACAAATCGTTGCGATCGTTAATAAGCGCGCGTTAATCATATCGGAAAAGAATAAACAACCACGTTAGATCGTTAATAAAATCTTAATTAAGTGACTTAATTTTGCTTTTAATTTTACAATGATACGCGTAATTAATGTATTCGTCCAAGAATTAATACATAGCGGCAATGGAAAGCAAAACAGAATTATATTATCATGAAATGCAAGAATTTTATGTTAATCGCGTTTTAATAAAAATCGTCGTGATTATATCTCACAATTAGTCACAAATATCTGGATTTCAATAGTACAATATAGAAACACGAGACAACAGAAATTTAAAAATTAATCGATGATTCGATCAATCAATTATTTATTAATGAATGGACAAACAATGTTTGGTATGAAAGTATAAACCGAATCGCGAACCAAACTGCGAACCGAATCACGAATCGTTACTTAATCTCACTTTAGATATCAAGTGAGATATTCAAATTAAATGACGTGAGATCCAAAGAGATTAATAATTTCTCCATATAATTAATATCGCAATCAATATAATGAATTCATCAAGTTCTTACGCTGTAACATTTGCCTTTACAAATTCTTATATACATATCTATATAAATATTTCGTTATTATAACGTAAATTGTTATCAAATTTATATTTATAATATGACATATCAAAAATACATATATCTACGATTATATTATATATTTTAATATAATATAATTGATATAAAAACTATCAATTTTGAGATAATTCTACTTAAAAAATGATTCTGTCCCGCAATAAAATATTCACTGGATCTCACGTTATTTTATTTTGCTTTGTTTATACGAAGCCAAGCTACATATGGATAGACTATAAAAAATTAGGATAAAATCGGTGCATTATACATATGTATACAACAAAAATAAATACGATTAACACTTTTTAGTGTGATCTATATATGTATGTACAATAAGGTTCATGTAGAATATATGCAACGTGAATCAAAATATCTTTTGGTCTTTTTCATTTGTAATGCATGCACATTGAATTTATTAATACATTTTGCTTCTTTGCACCAATTTATGTAATATTTAATCCTGGAGAAATATTTAGAATAGGGAGAAAGAAAGAGAGAGATAAAAGAGAATAAAGAAACACAGTCATTTAAATTTTCTTATCTACAATATATAATCAATTAATTTATTTTATTTTATTAAACCTATCTGTACTCCGTCTACAGATACTTATAGCTTTTATTATTTCTTAATTCCATAATTGTAATTAAACTATCTAGTGTCTATCTATAAAAAATTATTTTCTATTTATTTCAATTGTATATAAGAAATATAAATATTTTTAAAATTTTTATTTTACACGAAAAATAAGTCACCAAAAACTTAAGTAAAATCTTATATTCGAAAAATTTTATAAAACTTTATTTTAGTTGTTTGTCTTTTTCTGTATTTCTTAATAATTTTAAAAATAAATTTAAAAAATGTAATTAATGTAATAAATATAAATAATTGATTTTAATATTGCACAAGAAACTAATATCTTTATATATAATAAAATATACATCATCATCATCGTTACCTATTACTCGTGTCCGAGCGTGGTGACTTCTCTTTATATACACGTGTTGCGCACGTGGATTATACACATTGTATATAGGACCACAGTTTAACGCCGATTCCGAATGGCTATGTTTTTTCAGAGAAGTGTTCGTGGCAAGAATACTCTTCGGTGATTTGCCATTGCCTTCCGAGAGGAGAACGAGCGAATATAATTTTTCTAGCTCTACCGGGAATCGAACCCGGGACCTTTGGCTCAATATAGACCAGTGCGCTGTCTACTAGGCCATGCTCGTCCTCAATAAAATATACACAGAGAAAAAATAATGTTGTATCAACAGCATTAGTCTAATTGGAAATAATCTTGTTTTATTTTATTAAAACAAAAGCCTAATGTATTGAATTAACAAGATTATTTCCAATTAGCCTCAGGTTGTTAATACAACATTATTTTTTTCTCCTATATTTGCCAAATGTAAATACGTGCGTATAAATTTCAGGCGACTGGTATACTTGGCATGTTCTGCGATACAAATAACATTAGATGCATTAATAAATAATGCATCGACATAACGTATGTGCTTATGGATGCATTCTCCCGTAAGCACAATAAATCGATAAATAATGATGATGCTCCAGGATTAATTATTTAGCCTAGTCTGATCTAGTCTATCCATTTTAGAGCAACGAATTTGTAAGAAGTCGCATTTATCTATAGTACTATTATATGGATACAATACATAAATATATATAATATAGGCTCACAAATTTGTTACCCCATACTATTGTAAAAAAATTCGTCACTCACCGATCCGATGCGCAACGGGCGGAGTACGTCGGCCACGTAGCTACGATGATACTGTAACAAAAACGAAAGATATAAATTAAAGAGGCACTAAAAATGATAAATGTTTCAAAAGATATATATAATTTTACGCGCATCTAAATTCGTCTTTCAATTAGATTCACTGATATAATTATCTATTTTCCAAAAAAAACATTTACAAAAATAAATTTTTATAAAATTTTAAATAATTTCTTTTTTTCTAATTAGTTTTAGTTTATCGAAATAAAACTCCGAATAAATGAGAAAAAACTATTAATTTTATGCAGATAAAAGGTGATACTTACCCCAAGGTTGCTCCGCCGGTGCCCGATGCCTCTCCCAGGCCTCCTCCTCCTCTCAGGGGATACTTAGGCTTCCTCGTCTCACCGCACAGGACACTCGCGAGAAACACTCGCGGATAATAAACTACAATCGCGCGCGGACTAATTTCATTAAAAGTCTTTCTCGCGCGATACTGTACGGCACTCCCGTTTAGAAAAGTCCTTTAGTCCGATTACTTGAACGGCACTCCCGAAGCAAACGCGACAAACCGGCTGCGGTTCGTTTATTTAATTAAATCGGCGGACGAGGGTACGTTAGCTTCCCCGTCTTTGAATTTTTATCCAAGCAGAACAAGAGTTTTGCTTGGGTAAAATCCTCGTACTGGGTACTGGAGCCTTCCCACCTCGCCAAGGTCGTACCCGTGGGAAGGAAAAGTACTTTTCTCTGTAATATAAAAGCGGGTAACATGAATTTTTCATGCAAATTTGAAGGAGTCGCGACGCCGCGTGCTCCGCGTCGTTCCGCGTTCATCACCGCGTTACTGGCGTTACGTTGTTAATGGGCGACGTAATAATGGGCGACGAAATGTTCCGAGATGTTGGCAACTTGGCGCGATACTACGCAAGTCGAGCGGACGGTTAATAAAGACACGCACTTCGTCAATCAGAGATACGCTGTTGAAATTAAATATCGCACGCACAGTACGTTACCAAACTCGTAAATCCCGCGAAAGTAAAACTGCGTTATTATATGCACGACGAAGAATCGTGACTGCCGGCCGCTAACTTACGCGACGCGAGATATACGAAAATCCGAGATTATGAAGCATTCACGAACGGGCGATGTATCGCGGCGCCGCGGCGTTCCGTTATCACCGATCGAATCACCGGAATCACTTGACACGATCAATATCACTCAGCCCTTTTTCCCTACGGAGAGAATCGGAGCTAAATCACACGACACGTCCGGCACGTCAGCGTTCTTCGCGAATCCAGACATGGCGGGAGGAGCGACTATCACTCGCGAATATCACAGCGCGAAACTGCAAAGCAAGTCGTTCATACATACCTCCGCGTCGCGCGACACGTTCATTCCGATAAACACCTCATACACTCGTAAATTGTTTTACACACACGGCACACGGCACACACGGCACACGGCGCGCAGTACTCGATCGCGTAGCGCGTATTCCCGCGGCCCGCGAAACGAGGAAGCAGGAATGCCAATCACCGAAAACAGCACGAAGCACGGTGACGTCGGTGACGAGCGCGCGCGGAGCACAAAACTTCCTACCTGTGCGAAATTCCTCGGAAGAATGATAACTGAGTCACTCACGCAACACTACTCCGAGCGTTGACGGAAACAAGTGACAAGTCCGCTCATCGCCAGAAACAACGTCGAAAACGCGCCGATCTTCGAGAGGTACGGAGCTTTCGAGTTCAACGGTTGCGCCGCTAGTACGGACTGCGCAGGTGCCTACACTGCCTACTACGTCACCGTCATCGTATCGATCCGCACGGCGCGGCGGCGCGGAGCGGCGCATGACGTCACGGCCTACCCCTCCTAAGCGGCACGACGCGCGCGGCCGCGGCTCGGTTCAAAAATACCGAAAACTTTCAACAAACAATAAAAGATCAACGTATGCCGAATCTTTCGTTAACTTTTACAGGTTTAACTGGCTGTATTCTACGTTCTGCGTTCTGTCTCGGTGGTGTCTGGTCGACGTAGCTGTCTCTCGAAACGCGAGTCACGAGTGTTATCAGATGCAACTCCCGGGCCGGCCGAGCGCGGCCGCCGCGGCCAGAATAATAATATCCCCTCCAGCTGGCTAGTTCGGACACGAACCATTAGCACGGACGCAAACCATGTGCGGTTACCGAGCGAAACGACATAGTTGAGTTGCACTTTCTCAGGCGGCGTGTCGGAAACTGCAACACAGCAACAACACGAAAAAGGCCGGGATTGGCCGAGATAACCTCTTATGTACTGTTTGTAGTGGACCCCATGTGGTTATCAAATTATTATTTTACTTACACATAATTTAAATACTCCGTCTGATTTCTAATCGGACATAATGCCGAAAGTTCGCACGCAAATTACTTCTCGCGTTCATACAGAAGTAGCGAGACAAGGTATGTTTGTTAAAATATTCTACATATCTACAAATTAACACAAACATTGTGTTTTTTTTTACAGGAATTTTATTCAATAAGGATAAGGGTCAGCATATACTGAAAAATCCTTTAATTATTCAAAGTATGGTTGAAAAAGCTGCGCTCAGGCCGACCGATGTCGTACTGGAGATCGGTCCTGGTACCGGCAATATGACTGTAAAAATGCTTGAGAAAGCAAAGAAAGTAATAGCGTGCGAAATTGATCCAAGAATGGTAGCAGAATTACAAAAGCGTGTTCAAGGAGAGAGAACTGCACATCAATCGAAATTACAAATAGTACTTGGAGATGTATTAAAATCAGAGCTACCTTTTTTCGATTTGTGCGTTGCTAATATCCCATATCAGATATCATCACCATTAGTATTTAAATTACTTTCGCATAAACCACTTTTCAGGTAATTATATATTTGTGAACATTTATTCCGGCATAGATCTTTGTAGATACGTAAGTGAAATACGAGTTCCCAAAAGCAGGCATTACTTTTTCTACCATACAGATATATTTTAGATTCTACTTCTCAGGTAGATACTTGTTTCTGTTCTGAGAGTAATATATTACAAATTTATAAACTATACAGCATTGAGAAGTATATTGTGACAATTTATATTTTAGGTAGAACTAGCAAATTTTTAATATGCGGACAACGCGAGAGGGAATGGAGTCAATGCCCATGTTATTTTTTTTTTTTTTTACAGATGTGCTATACTTATGTTTCAAAGAGAATTTGCAGAACGCTTGGTAGCTAAACCTGGTGACAAATTGTATTGTCGCTTGAGCATTAACACGCAATTATTGGCACGAGTAGATATGTTGATGAAGGTTGGGAAGAATAACTTTAGACCTCCACCTAAGGTAGAATCAAACGTAGTGAGAATCGAGCCGAGGAATCCACCACCTCCGATCAATTACCAAGAATGGGATAGTCTGACACGAATCGGTTTCATGAGAAAAAATAAAACGCTATCTGCAGCTTTCAAGCAAACCACAGTTGTCACTATGTTAGAGAAAAATTATAAAATTCATTGTAGTTTGAACAACAAGGTAAATTTGACACATTATTATAAACAAGACAGATGGGAAAATACATGACGTCCAGACGTTAAGTCTGGATATATGGACCAAATGCTTGTTTATATTAAAATATTTGTTATCGTATTTTATATTGATTGTCACACATTTACACAGATTATATCAGAAAATTTTGATATCAAGCAATTGATAAATCATGTACTAGAAAAAGCTGATGCTAAGAATAAACGAGCTAGGACTATGGACATAGATGATTTTATCAGGTATAACCAAGTTAATATACGAGTTTGTATGTGTCGTGTGTATATCGACTTTAGTAGAAAACATTATCCAAAATTTAAATCTAAAGATTTATTTATATTTAGATATTTTATATAATATGATCACACATATAGTTACTTCATAAATACTAAAATATCAAAATTAACAAAAATGCATCTTTTTTTCAGCCTTTTACATGCATTTAATGCGGAAGGTGTGCATTTTACATAAATTTACATATTGAGATATACACTATTTGTAAACGAATTTTTATAAACAATGTGCAAATAAATGTTTGTTAAGGAAATAAATTGGTCTATTTTTTAAGAAGCATTTGTTTTGGAATTGTACGTGGTTTTTTCATTGTTATATAAGGCAATTCTTATATGTTTCAGAGAATAAAACCAAAAAAAATCATGCGCATATAAAAAAAAAACTGTTCGTGTCGCTTATTTCTTTTTTACTTCGGACTTTAGATTCACCCCGTGAAATATTGATATATAATTGAGAATCATCCTATATATTTATATTTGATACATAAAATATATGAATTACTTATAGGTATCATTTTATATGATTCACAGGCATGATATAATACTTTTCCTGATCTATTTTTCAATATATTTATACTTGTTATCTATAGTTCACATATTATAAACAATCTTATACACGTAAATGTTTGTACAATACAAATTCATAATAACCTTTACGCACATTGATCTTTTTGTTTTATTGTAGTCTTACATCTTTCATCTTTTCAGTTATATCTCAGATATTATAAAACATGAGATTTTTGCAAAACAGATTAAAATTCAGCTCATCCATGAAAAAGCAATAATTCAATAATGAAACATTTCATCATTATAGCTGCGGTCCGCTTAACACTACAAATGCTTTGCAGAATCTCTCTTCTCCTTTCTTTTGGAATTTATCTTTATGAAAAATAATTTTAATACAATTTTTCGAGAAAAGAAATAAAAGTTATTCTAATACTTTATAAAAAGCCATTGTCATACATAGCAAAAATATATAAACGTATATCTCTAATTTTATTAGATGTGTGAACATTATCCTTATCATATCTTAAACGTATGTATGTATGTCTGTACGTGTACACATGGTATGTATAAAATGTGCAAAAATCTTATTTAAACTAATAATTTACGAGATACACATATTTACAATCTTTGGGTCTCCATATGGATTATTACAATATTCCGATAAAATATGCACAAACTGTTCTTTAATTGCCAACATAATGGTATTATACACACGCACGCATGTACACATACATACACAACGCACATACGTATATTGCATGTTTATGTATATATATCACTGTGCGCAATATTATATTCCCAAGAAAGGTATCGTGATAATATAGTACATATTTCGTATTGCAATTATATAGTAACAATTTTTGCATCAGATGTTATAACAAGACAATGTTTTATGTTGAAATTTGCAGTGTGCAAATACAAATTTATTTTAATATATACACATTTTAAAATGATGAAATTTGTAAGAAAAAAAAAAGATAATCTTAATTAATCTTATCTTTTTCAAATATTATTGAAATTATATAACAAATTTATGACAGTCCTAAAGTGACATTAGCATCATGATGGAGAGTAATGTGTTACGAACAAAATGACAATCTACAGTAATGTGAAATTCATCTGATTAAATACTATTCATTGCATTTTTCTTACAAAAACTTGAATGTCATTTTGTTAAATCAAAATTTATTCTATGATGTTAACTAACACAAATTGCATAATATGATATTATCCCGAAGTAGAAGAAGATTGAAGACGTCGCCTTTTTTTCTTTGGTCTCGACTTTTTTTCATTTTCGGACTTTCTATACTTCGATTCTTTGCGTGATTTGTGTTTTTCTTTACAATCGGAATGTTTCGTTGGATACACGTCATTTTTTGATGATATCGTTAAAATTGTACTTGCATTGGATTGCGATAAATTAAATATTCTACCACTGAATATATGACGCGCCTTATCTTTATGTTTTTCTTTACGTTTTGATTTTCTCCAAAGCGAATAGGATTTATTAGAATAATTACTACACTGACTACTAGACCTTAAACGATCATCCTCCGAGTCCGAAGAATAACACATTTTCTTTTTTGATTTAGATTTATATTCACTTCTTGAGATATCTTTATTTATCGAGGCACTGTCGTCTTGACTTCCAAATTCATTTGTATTTCGAGATTCCCGGTGTCTACAGCTCGGCCTTTTATTTCGTTCAGAAGTATTAGAAGATATACTGTTACTTCTAGATCTAGATTGTCCATTTTCGCTACACTTGGAATCTTTGCTCTTAGACTTCAACTTTTCCAGATTCAAAGTTTTCTTCTCTTTGCTTCTCGTTGTTTTCCCACTTTTCGCTGTATGATTATTTGCACTAGACGGACAATCCCTTTTCGATTTATATTCTCTATAACACTTCTTGGTTTTCGTCTTGCTATCGGTCTCCGTGCTACTACTGTCACTACTAGATGAATCCTCATCTGAATAACTCTCTTGTCTTTTAATCAGTTTTATTCGTCCTGTACCTTTAGCCTGTACCTTATATCGTGCCTTTCTTACTCGTTTTTCGTTACATTTCTTTAGTGAACTTTCAGACGAGCTGGAACAGAACTCACTAGAACTGAATATTTTCCTTTTCTTAGATAGTTTATTCCGGCTTTCTGTTCCATACGATCTTTTATGTTTTTGTGCAACTGTCTTTTTCTCTGATTTCTTCGGACGGTTTCGCCTAATACTATTTTGTCTTGGATTGTAATCACTGTCAGAAGTAGCATCGCTACTTGTTGCCGAACAAGACGACGAAGACGATCCTTTTGTGACATGAGACGTGCTTGGTAGTGACACATTTTCCAAATGTCTTCTTACGGCCAATCTAGTAAAAAAGTATGATAACAAACATTTAAAGCTGCAAATTACGTTTATATCAATGATGTGAAAACGATCTATAAAAAAAAACTTTATTACAATATCAATGTTGAAACGATTAAAAAATTGTGAACGCATTGCTATATGATCGTTTTATAACTTATAACTTATATAACTTACTGCGTATTTCCATTCGAAGTATGAGGAACAGACACATTTTCAGAATCAGAAGAAAGTAACTCTATGATTTCTGGTGTTCTTTCATGGCGTGGTTTTACATAGCCAATTATTTCACATTCTCCATCTGATTCGGAGGAACTCGATGAAATGATTAAGAGCTCTGGTATACTATTAGATGTTTCTACTCTGCGAAACATCTGTCCTACTGCACTAGGACCTAAATAATTATACACGCAATTATATGCATTTATCATAATACATACAAGTATCTTAAGATTCGACTAAATATACTAAATAATGTAAATTTTTGATTTGTTTATATTTATGCATACGTTAGGCATAGAAAATGTAACGCAGGATGCGATTTGTCATTTATTTCTCACCTGGCATGCTAATTGGATGTGATAACGTATTCGGCATCTCAGCGTTTACTCTCAAATCGATCGCTTCAGCGAGTATTCGAACATCAGAGTTGTCAGAGATAAGATTGCTGTTACTGATGTTACTGCTGCTGCTGCTGCTGCTGCTACTGCTACTGCTGCTACTGCCAACACTACTAGTGGGTGATTCAATACGAGTCCCATATTCATTTGATAAACCTATAGATATGATGTATATAATTATGTACCTTGATATTTGCAGTTATTAATATTTATATGTATGAATAATTACGAACCACGTGGCAAATAAGTAACAGACTGATCATATCCAACCAAATCAAAGTTAGTTTGGGCAAAATTTAACAGTTCGTGTGCAAAATGATCTGTATGTATAGTGAAAAAGGGCCGCACAATATTCCGAAATTCTGGACTTCTAATATCGTATTGAGTTAAGGCATCCATTATTATGCTCAACACATATGCAACATGGGTTGGTTCATTATCAAGTAAAACTTGCAACTCTCTATTTAGCCATGGTATAAGGCGATCTAATTCTTGTGGTTGTCTTCTGTAATACAATTGACAAAAAAAATTCGAGTATTACGTGTAAGAGAATTTTAAAATATTAGATGCAGATTTATAATTTTGGATTAAGGAATAATAAAAATCAAGTTATAAGAAATATTTATTTACCTATAATATTCAGGGCTACATTCGCGGAAACGTCCAAATATGTCAGGTAATGAAGTAGCCCATATACCATGCCTATAAATAGTACGACGATAATCTGTAGGATTAGCACGTCTACGTCTACGTTCTTCCCTTGGCACTTGAAGTGCTATACTGGGCAATTGCTCGCGTCTTGTAACTTGCTCTGGATTTAACAACACTCCATGTCGACGATTGCCAGTCATCGTTGTTCTGAGACATAGTATTGTATAGAATTATGTTATAAATGTGCACTCAATATATAACAAATTATAATACACAGTACAAGTATTCTACTATGGTGCATGAATCATACCTGTAAACAAATCGACGAGGGGCAAGAGGGGCAACATCCCAATCGACATCAAAGTTGACATCCAAAGTAGCAGTCACTTGTGGCTGAGGAATTTGCGATACCAATTCGTGCGGTACATGATACTGATCGTAATCTTCTTCCGATCTCACATTGTGTATAATCGATTTGAATGTTTGTTTGCACAAAGGACATTCCGTTTTAATTTTGGACCATTGAAGTAAGCAAGTAAAACAAAACTGATGCAGACAACTATCCGTGAAGGATGTATTAATTAGCTTTCCCAGGCAAATGCTACAATTTGGAGGTGGAGAGACTGCACTGTCATTTCGTTCGCTATTATCAGAATTTTGTACGGGAGCTTCGGATTTTATAGGCTCTTCCATGCCTGCATTGGAGTTTTTTATTTCTAATGGGCCTTCCATCGTTATCTATCGCAAATGTCCATTCGTAAAGAAATTTCTGTAAAATAAAAAAGGTGCACATATATAAATATACAACGGTAATTTTTATTCAGAAGAATAGAAGAAATCTAAAAAATTCAAGTTAATATTGAAAGACATTTGTAGAAAAGTCAGTCGTACAAATAAATCACATAACTGTTAATCCTATTAATACATAATAAGTTAAGATGTTAAGCAAAAGCAAGTTGTATACAAATAAATAAAAGATGACTAGGATATTTAAAATTGTGAAAACATAAAATGTCATTATTGATATCAAAATAATAATTAATTAATTAGTGATGATAAAATGTAAATCTAATTATTAAAAAAAATCATAGAGTCAATCAGTAAAACCTATTTTTAACTTGTTTGTTGATTTTCAAAACTTACTGACAATTATTGCAGCATAAAAAATTCTACAAGATTCTTTCACAAATCTTTGATTCGCGTGAGTCAGCCTATATCTCGCGTATATTACGACATATCTTATTACCTTGGTATTGTATTGCGCGTGAAAGGGAAACAATTATTAGAGACGGACGCTTATAGAGCGTCTAGTCGTGCTCATTTGTGCATCACAAGAGTTTTCTCATTTTATGGCAGACATAATGAGACAAAAAGTGACAGATTTGGTGCAGAGAATAGCGAATGTCCGATTAGAAATCATATGGAACGATCATCCATATATATAATTTCTCGCACCGTAGATAATTATATAGGAGGAATATAAGTAATCCTCATAGAGAAGAAGCGTTATAAATCTACCGACAGTGACTGACAGACCTGACAGTACTGACTGTTCGTGATGTATGACGTATCGTCATCGTCGATGTTTTTTCTCGGTGTCTGACTTTTTTCTGTATTCTGTATGAGCGTTGCTCTCCACCCTTCTGCCTCCTTACCTGCTACTGCTCTCGTCTCTCGTTTCCGGTGTTAGGCATACGATACTGTGCGTAAAAATTCGCAAATGTCGATTATTCCGTTTTCACCGTGATGTCTGCCTACCTGCGCGAACAAATACGTTCTCACACTTCTCACAGTAACGCGTAACCTCCAGATTTTATACGGTAACTCCAGCCGCTCCAGCCTCTAGCCATAAAGCGAAAACTACGACTACGATACGATGATAGTCGTGTATCGTGTAACGCAATGTTCCCAGGGTCGAGGAAAAAACTTCACTACTCAACGACGAAAGGTCCGACGAGTTGACGCTACTGCGCATGCGTGCTTTTGTCTCAATCTAGGGAGATATTTCCTCTCTCTCTCTCTCTCTCTCTTATAAATTATAGAAAATAAATCTTTTACTGAGGAGAGTCTCTCTCGCTACGTATTTTGAAGCACTTTTGAGTGAGTGTCAATAAATAAAATTAGTGCGAGTCCAATTCAATTATTTCGTATCATTCGTATGGATTCAATGCTACATTCATTTTATAGTTTATTGAAAATTTGATCACGTAAAAAATTTAGTTATCTGTGAATCTGAAATAAAATATAATGTACCCACTTATTTATAATTCTATAAATTATGATACAAATAATTTATTTTATTTTATACATAACATCTGTATTATTTGAATGTGAAAAGGTCTTTTATTGTCGCACCGATAAATGTAAAAAAATCACTGATCATTTGGAAGGGCGATGTGTGATGTTCTTCGGCGCTGGACGTGATCGAACATAAACTGGTTCCACATATCCTCGTTGTCGTTGGAATCTAAGGAAAAGATCGAATGTTATTTCAGTAAATGCGTAGCGTACATTTCTAAATTTATATAAAATAAATTTCTACTCACCTCGTTATAATTGCAGTTACTTGACTTTCTTAAACATCTATATGCAGATGTATACCGTTTATTTCTACCATTTTTGCATGATTTTAATTTCGTATTTTTTACTGCAGGAGCAACTTGGCCAACTTTGGAATACTCATCTTGTTTAAATCTTTTGGCTTTAGTACAACGAGGTAAACAAGTATTATCGCTTTGAACATCCTCGTCCATTTCATTATCCTTTTTAAAATATATTATGCTGGAAGTGTCCAATGATACCTAATACGTAATATAGAAAAGTCTGTGCTAGAGTTTACTATTATGTCTCTGAAGATATGTGTGTATATTTAGTGCCAATTGATTTAAAATAAAGTGCGTTATAAATTGATATATATATATATATATATATAAATCTGTAACGCACTCTATTTTAAATTAATTGGCACTTTGTATTAAATGTTTTAAAAGTAGTACTAGTAACATACACACGAGAAATAATAATGTTTACCTGTTCATCTTTCATACATCTTTTTCTTTTAATAGACTTTTTTGGTATATTATCTGACGAAAATTCGTTAATATTCTTATGTCTAAGTGGCTTTCTTGAACTGCTCTCCTTTCTCAAGGTTTGCCTACATTCGGTATACTGAAAACAAAATAGTACATAAATATGTTTAATAGAAAAGTCAAGTATCAAGATATCTACATTTTTAATAACATATAACAAATACTTTTTTAATAGCGCTTTGTATAGATTGTATCCATTCGTCGCTATCGTCTTTTTCCGAGTACAGTAAGAATGTTTCATGTAAGCATGTTATACGGAACAGTTTTTTACTCAGAACACAAGTTAAACTGCACTTGTTTAACGGTAGAACGCAAGATATGTTCAACGATGTTCCTGGTTCGCCTTTACAATATAGTAAAGTATCATTCAAAAGAACAAAATATCTCCTATAAGCTGAATTGCCTCGTCTTGAAACACGCATCAATGGTCCTTGTTTGATTAATATTCTACCAGGCTTCACGAGATTAATCGAAGTAGCAATACACTTCTGAAGATTTAACAATTTTTGTGTTTCTTCGTTTTGTGCGATTAAAGTATTTATGTGTCTCGCAGATTTTTCAATTTCAACCAAACATGCTACAAATAAAGACCGAGTTAAAATTATAGATAAAAAATATACACTCTCAAATATGTATAACTTATCTGGTAAATATGATAATGAGAAAAAGAGAGATCATAATGATATATAATTACCCTGCAAATGTCTATATTCTCTATGTCCATAAGGGGTATGTTGTAACACTTGTTTAACAAGTAACTGATATCTCGGTACTCTTTGGACTGGTGTAATTAACAATGAAGACAATTTCCTTCCTACCTCTGGTCTTGTTTCTTGATCGCAAATAAATTTTTTTAAGGCGGGATCATTCTCTTGACTTGTCTGAAAGGATAACTTTTATAGACAAACTTTAATATCAAAGTCTATCTTTTTGTCTCTACTCTCAATAAAAATATTTTTATATTTTTGAACAAATATTCATATCCATATTAAAAAAAGTTTCAAGAAATCGCATGCAAATAAATTTTAACAAATAATTTTTTCGTAATACTTGTGGTTATTACCTGTAGTAGATTTAGTACTTGTGTATAATCGTATGCATAAACGGAATATAACTTAAAGAATGGTGCGAGTTTGTGAAATATTCCAGCTATATTATCAGGATTACATTTTAATCCTGCCACCAGTTCGCCGCTCACATTATACAACGTCTTTATGTTCTCACCCAGCGTAGCAAGTAATGGGTGATCCAACAACTTTCTCTCAAGAATAGGTTGTATAAAAAACTGAAGGCACACATATACATACATATGTTAATAATAATAATAATAATATTATAATTTTTGTAATAAAAAATATGTACTAAGAATTATACCTCTGTTAAGGTCTCCAATTGTTGTAAATAAGTAACTTCGGTGGTTAATATTTCTCGAATAGCTTGTGACCTCAGAGTTCTTTCCTTTTCCTCTGCACACTTCTCATTATCCTTATTCAAAGCGTGTAGAACTGAAAAAAAAAATCATGATATAAAACTTGGACTTGAATAATAACAATTAAAAGAATATACATAAAAGAGATATGATAAATATAAATTATACCT
The DNA here is from genome assembly GCF_003070985.1 of Temnothorax curvispinosus. Lineage (NCBI taxonomy): Eukaryota > Metazoa > Arthropoda > Insecta > Hymenoptera > Formicidae > Temnothorax > Temnothorax curvispinosus. Next base: position 269,943 of record NW_020221746.1, read on the forward strand.
TTCATACGACTCCGCATGCTCAACATATTTCTTTCATTTATAACTTGTCTTAATTCTGAACTGAGGCTGGCTTGAGGCGACAATGGTGAATACATAATCGTACCAATCACTTTCGTGTATTTAGAAAGTAAATTAACAAGCAATATGATTAAACTTTGTGTGTTTTATTCTATGACTCTTAAAATATAATACGAGTGAGTAGTGTTATGGAGTTTCTTTCCAAAATTGGAGTAAACGTAACTCGCTACCGTTACGTCCGTTACTACAATAATACTACTTATATTTCTTTGACACAGTGTGTATGTGTATATGTATGCATGCAACGTATGTTATGTGCACACTGGTGCACACAACCGGTAAAAATTTAAATGGTGCTCGACTGCTCGACAGACACACCTGCTAGTTTAGTGAACTTTGCTCTGATTGGTAAAATTTCAATCCAATCTCAATTCTCAATCCCAATCCGTAGTCTGATACGAGCTTTAGGAAAACGCGTTTTTCTATTGGACATGTTTATTCGACAGTCGATATGGAAGAAGGCTCAAGACCCTCAAAGGCAAGCCAATTGTAGCCAATGAGCAATGAGCGACACAAATCGCCAGAACATTACAAAAGTGAGGAAATTCACTAGAGAATCTACAATTTCATTTGTCGAAATCTAGTAAATCTGTTCACTTTTGTAATTTCCACCTCGTCTCAAAATGCTCAAAATATACAGAATCGACCTCCTGCGTTCCAAAATTCATTCTAGAGTTAACTAAAATACTATAGTGCATGGGCGTAAACTATAGATTTTAGATCCAGAGTGAATTTTGGAACGCAACTTAGCAAGGTTCCCTTTGCAAATTATTGGTAAAATCTCGATTTCGCGATTGGTAGACCTGCGCGTAAGCGAATTAGGAATTAGCGAATACGATCTATAGTGTATAGTATGTTCGGTGCACATCAAAACTGATGAAAACATATGCGACGATGAAGTGACAATTTCGCGAATAACGCTATTTGCTGCTAGGCAAACACGCGACTTTCGCACCGACGCGACAATTCGATTTACAGTAGTGGAAGACGCGACGGTGCCATCGGAATTCAGAATCACGGCGTTGACGTATTTATCGCGATTTCGTCACAAGGTATGACATGCCAGATTCGTTCTTCTGAAAGACAGCTGAAAATTTCGCGACGATTGACCATGTCTTGACAAGCACCAAATGTCATATGTCATATGCTGATTGCCGATTGCCAACACGGTTTTTGATTTTTCTTTCTTTCTATGGAATATTTATTGAGAAGATCATACGAGAAGAGATAGTATAGTACGATTGATATTCATAGTCTGGACGATTGATGGGTTTTCTTTTTTCTCGACAAGGAAATTACATAACAAACGTGATAAACAGCAGTCACTGTTACTTACTGTTTTGCATATGTGTTTTTATATATATGCGACTTTTTATGTTTCGTTGTATATGGTATTCAATGTGGTTATACAAATAATCTCATTGTTCCCAAAGATCAATTCCTAAAGCGTCGTCTCAAGATTTTTTTTATCTTTGTTTCCCAAATATTTTGATGTTGATGCAAAATAACAAAGTTATGCACCGTAAACATTACTTATTTTACGAGTTGTTTCTATGGGGAATGAATTTTTTTCATATCTTAGTACTCACAAATTTTATATTTTAATCTATACACACACACGCACGCGTGCGTGCGCACACACATGTATCTAACAAATTTATTGATATTGCTAATTAAATTGTTAATTGAAAATCTCTTATTTGTTTCAGGATACAATGCTTTGTTGCATTAACTGCAAGTGACAAATAACGTATGTGTAAATATGGTGATTTCTATGTAGATAATTATTCGATTATATGAATTCTTCAGAATTCTCATATTTGTGGGAGTTACTTATGTAATATTTAAAAATGTCGCAAGGAGACGGTGCTGCTGTCGCAGTGCCTAATAATCAAAACGGTGCGATAGCACATAATCTTCACAGTCTTGCTGGTGTTATAGGGCCAGTCCTAAATAATAATAACATGAATATAGCTAGAAATAACAATAATCAAAATCCGCTGATTAATGTACGGGATAGGTTATTTCATACGTTATTTGTCAAAGCGGCGCTAGCCTATGCACGGACATTTCCAAGGCCTGTCAGGAGATTTATAGAATTTATAGTCCTTTTAAAGGTACGAGACACATTATTTATTATTAAAGTTGTATTATATATATGTATATACATACACCAAACTAATTTCTGTATATAAATAAATAAGACAAGTGACAAGATAAACTAGACAAATATTGATAAAAAATTTCATAAATCTCTTTTGTTTACAGGCTATATTGGCATTTTTTGTGTTGGCTTATATCCATATAGTATTTTCACGCGCACCAACCAATTGCTTAGAACATATAAGAGACGACTGGCCACGGGATGGCATATTGAGAGTCGAAATTCTTAGGAATGGCGGTGAAGATTATAGCATAGAGAAAAGTTATGCCAAAGAAGAGAAATTGAGACAAGGAAATGTTCATGATTTTTCTGTTGCTTTAGCATTATTAACCAGAAATGGGTAAGTTAAAATATAAATATTTACGATATAAAAATGCATGAATGCTTTTGTTAATTTTGCGTATAGAGAGTAAACATATATTTTTATTTATTTGTTGTAGCAGATTTATAAATATTGAACCATCGGCTGTTGATGAAGAACGGGACACTATAAACACCTCTGCCGACGGGAATCATGAGAATTTAACATTACTTGAGCAAGATCTGATGAGAAGTGCGACAATCTCTGGAGAGACGCAAAATCCTGACCTAAGCCCATCAAATACAACAATGAGTCCATCGTTGTCAACGAAGCTTTGGGATGGTTTAAATATAGCTAAAAAAATAGTACGTATGTCTTCTGTCTTAAAGATATTAACAACGATACTTGATACTTTAGTAAAAGTTTTTTTAATTTTATACAAACATTGAAAATTTTGGAACATTATAGCACTTTATAATTAAGGAACAATTTGAACAAATCATTTTTTTAAATGTTTGATACTTATTTTTTATAAACTTATTTTTTACTAAACATGTAACGTTTTTATATGAAAAGCAATATGTACAATAAATATAAATTGCTAATATGAAATAATATTTATATACATTTTATTTTAGTCATCCGGAGAAAAGTCATCTTTTACGAATGTGGAAGGTAACTCCACGGAAGTGCCTGATCATTTAAATGAAGATAATGTTGTACAGTTAAAAGATCGTACTTCAGATGTTGATAAAACAACTAGAATAGGTAAATAACATCAGACGTAAAATATATTATTTATAATTTTAACTGCGAGATTTTTACTACAGATGGAATTAACATTTAAGTTACGCATGTGTGTTTGATTCTAAATGGCATTATTTTAATACGAAAATATTTTACATATGAATAAAACATTAATTTTTATATATATGGGAGTATATATATATGGATACATAAATTAATGTTTTTTTTTTACTAACGAAAATTTTTTATTATATTCCAGAGGATGGATATATTGTTGAATATTCATTGGAATATGGTTTCTTACGATTATCACCAGCGGCTCGACAAAGACTAAACATTCCAGTCAAAATTGTCACTTTGGATCCATTGAACGACAAATGTTTTGGTGATGCGTTTTCGCGGTTGATATTAGATGAATTTTTGGGATATGACGATTTGTTGATGGCAAGTATCAAGACGCTAGCAGAACATGAAGACAACAAAGGTTTTTTACGGTAGGTATGACTTTTACGTTTAATACATACAATGATGGTTATTTAACCGTTTTAAAAATGTATTAAAACGTGTTAGAAACTCACAGATATTGAGATAAAAAGTAATTTGTTTAAACTTTTATTACTTTGACAGGAACGTGGTAACGGGAGAACATTATCGATTTGTGAGCATGTGGATGGCACGAACATCATATTTAGCTGCATTTTTCGTTATGCTCGTATTTGTAAGTATTTTATGAATTTTATGCTTGACTTGTCGATTAGTTGTATGTGTATATATTTATAGAATTTGACATATATATATATATATATAAATATTTAAATAATATTTACGTGAAACATTACATTGGCAAAAAATATAAAATGCAAGAAATTGTCCAAACTATAGTTAATAGTCATTAGAAATTTGGAATCTTAATTTTTTTTACATATCAGTCTTTTTTTCTAGTTTAATTTATCATTAGGCTATATATATGCGCATGCGCGCGCGCACTTGCATGCTTGCATGGCTAAATTATCAGTTTGCAAAGGAAAACTATCCTGTTTATCATTTATGTTCGATAACACAAATCTGAGTTTTTTTACTTGATATAATACAATGATTCTTTTTGTACAAAATTAATGAGTACATCCAAGTGCACGGTATATTTTGCCGAAAATACGAAACTTTAAGATCATTGTGCCATCGAATTGCAAGTTTGTATCCTTTTTTTTTTGGCGATAATAAATTTCTCGCCATCAGAGAAACGATTTCACGCTCACCTATACGACAGTCTAACACGTGTAAAATGATATGGCAATCAATCCAAGCTAACCATCCACTAAAGTAACCTGTCTGCGCATAGCTTTCCTATCCCCAGTGTCCTCATCCACGCGCGATCCCTTTGGAGCTGAACCGTCGGGTATAAATCAAGGTTATTAGAGGCATCGTATTCGTCGTAGTGGCCCCATGTCGGTAATTTTGTATCAAATTGTGGTGGAATAGATTGCGGCATACTATGGTCGAGATCACCGGTGTGAAACTCCTAATGATGACACGATACTTTTAATAGTAATGTATATTTTTCGGGCGATATAACGATTATAATTAAAATCATTACTCTTTACAATTACGCATCAGTCGCGAGTTTTTCTTTTCTTTTTTTCTGCTTTTTGCCTATAACAAAAAAAAAAAAAAAAACTCATAGGATTCTAATAATGGCATTTATAAAAGGAGGTATTCTCCAAGATTTTTCTATCATACTAACTATAAGAGTGTCTCTGAACGTCACGGGAGAGCTCATTCTCCTCGCTGTCGCCATCGGACATGATAGGGTTCGCGTCCTCGCCTCCACAGTCCACGGTACAACTCGTGACTCGGATTGCCGCTCAGCGGTGAGATATTTTGTTCTTTAGATCGAACAATGTGGTTCGCTTTACAGTGTGGAGCGAATGCGGCGCCGATATCGGATAAAGGGTTGCGCGCTCGTGCCGCGACACGTGAATTCGAGCCCCGGTTGCCTGGAGGGTTCACCCTGAGCCACCCCCGCTCGCCCGCCGCGCCGTCGAGTCACGTGCACACGACTGTCGTCGTGCATGTATCATCGTGTATCTCCTCTGTCATGTACACGCGACGTCCGGCGCTCCGTTACAATATGATCCAGTATGAAATACTATTCCCTCTTCCTTTATCTTTCTCCTTGTTTGCCTCTGTGTTTGCGCGTTTGTCGCTCGCATTCGTGCTTCATCCTCCGGGGTGAATTCGCATCTCTTATATCGAATTCGATTGACCGTACCGTGACAGATACCATCGAATACTCAGATTTACCATAAAGAGATGTCTATTAGTCGCGCGATATAAAAAAAAGCGAAAGAGGATTTAACTTAGAACAATATTAATTTAATGAGAACTCGTAAAAAGATATACGAAAGAATGCAGTTTACATCAAATCAAATATGACGCGGAGAGATAAAGATATTTATTCCGAGAATTACATTTTTACTTCGAAAATTTGATTTGCAAAAATTCTCGTGTATCTATGTATATAAGTATCTACTTATTGTTAGTAGATCCCACTATAACACTTACTCTGTATATTAATAATATGATATTTTGCCTGTGTGGAAAAATAATTGCCAAGCTACTACATCGATATTCTTTCGGAGAAGGTAATAGTTTTTATTAGCTCTCTTTTTCTTTTGCTTTTGCTTTCTTTTATTCCTTTTTTTTTTTTTTAATAACATCTGCGCATTCGTATAAGATGGAATCGAACGACCCTAGTAAGGTTGCCTGTTGCAAATAACGGATTATCTTCGAGGGTGTCAGGTGCTGGTTCAATCTGAACCGATCGCAATTCAATTTCAACATTCGCTCAACGCGCTAACCGACTACGAGCGACCAGTTCGCAATTTACGTGACGCCGTAACTTTGTCAAAGTTACTCGGGCAAAATTTCAAAATAGTAATTTATAATGCCGATTGACATTTTTAATCAATATCAATCGTGTCTGTGCTAATTGCGACGTGATTGTATTTTCAGATATATTTCACACACACACACATAAAGTTTTTGCTCTTTATTGTTTCAGACGGTGTCAATCTCAATGTTACTGCGCTACTCGCATCACCAGATCTTTGTCTTTATCGGTGAGTGATAAAATTTTAAACATTTTAATTTATTTTTGCCGTGAGAGAGAGAGAGAGAGAGAGAGAAACAGAGAGAATGTGTACATGTATTTTAGTAGCAAAACACATTGATGACAATTGATTGAAAGTTTCATTATATGAGTAACAGAGGTAAAGATCCAAATTTAATCATTTCTATATTCGTTTAGTTAGCATATTTTATGAGCTTACCTTTTTCAGTTAATTGAATGACGTTTCTTATTTCGTAATCGGTTTAGCTATTTAAAATCCGCGTGATTTTAAACTTGAGATTAGGTAACTCGAGTTATATTATGAGTACATTAATAAGATTATAAGGGTTATATTATAAAGCTTAATTGATGCTCATCATAAGTATTTTGCGTGTACGTTGCGTTGTGCGATTTTGAATAAAAAATTAATCTAAATTCGCAGAGATAAAAAAGGCATCTGACATATTTATGTCTCTTTTCTCAAACAATGACGATTGACGATTTAGAGAATGAAGCAAGAGAATGAAACCATTTTATTTCATACTCTTTTGCTATTTTTTAATCTGTATTGGTTATTTCTATCTCGTTCTACGGCCCAGTTAAATAATAAATCCACTATACGCAAGTGCAAGAAGCGCATAATGAATCTAGTAACGATTATGTGATTATGATTATTAGGATTAGGAACTATTTTCGCGTCGAAAACGTCGTTAATTTTTTTATTGAAATATGAAATAAATTTTTTTGAATTAGATTAATGATTGATTTTTTTGTGTCACGATATATTCAAAAGTTCGTGCGTTTAAACTGACTAATAAATTTCGCGCAATTACTGATGCAACATGTATCATCGCGATAATACCGCGATAACTTCTCCCTCCCATCTTCGTTTTATTCACGATAAGATCTACGCAACACGTATTTATAACGTTCTACGCCGCGCCCGACGGCTGACGGTCGACCAAGTATCTCGTTTGTCTGTTATACTGTCGTATATCGTATATCACGATGGATTCGTCGTTGCTTTCGTCGCCGTTTGCGCTATTATTGACTACTCTGGTCGTCATCGGCATCCTGAAAGTTGTCACTGTGCTGCATCATATGTTTTTTTACTGGAAGAATAAGAGTCTACCTTACCTGCCAGATTCGCTATCATCTTTTATAATGGGTTGGAAAGTATTTCTGGGTCGCATCAGTTTTGTCGATTATAGCCAATATACATACAATTACTACCCGGACGCAAAATATGTGGGAATGATGGATATTACCACGCCTAATGTGTTATTGCGCGATCCTGAGCTGATTAAAGGCGTCATGGTGAAGGATTTTGAATATTTCCCGGATCATCGCAGTTTCGTTGACGAAAGCGTGGAACCGCTATTTGGCAGGAATACCTTCTTCTTGCGCGGAGACCGTTGGAAAGAAATGAGGAATACATTAAGTCCCTCTTTCACCGCCAGCAAAATGAAGTTTATGTTTGATTTGATATCGGAATGCTCTCACGATTTCGTTAATTATTTGGTCGATCATCCGGAAATCTGTCATACGATCGATACGAAGGAGGCCTTCAGACGGTACACCAATGATGTAATCGCGACAGCAGCATTTGGCATAAGCGTGAATTCTATGAAGGATCAAAACAATGAGTTTTACATAAGAGGAGTGGAAGCTAGCAAAGTTTTTTCTGGACCTCTAGCGATCATCAAATTTACATTTATACGTACGTGTCCACGGTTCAGTAAATCCATTGGTATGACCCTCTTCCCGTCGGCTACGTACAAGTTTTTCAAGAAGATCGTGGGGGAAACCATTAGAGCGCGGGAAGAGCAAGATATCGTCAGACCAGATATGATTCATTTATTAATGCAGGCTCTGGACAAAGAAGGTGCCAATGTACATAAAATGACATTGGATGACATTGTTTCGCAAGCTTTTAGCTTTTTCTTCGCTGGTTTCGACACAACTTCGACGCTGATGAGTTTCGTTGCTCACGAGCTGGCAATTAATCGAGATATACAAGATCGTTTGCGCGAGGAAGTACAACAGCATCTTGCTGAAGGAAACGGTAAGATTTCTTACGAGTCGCTGTCGAAGATGTCTTACATGGATATGGTGATCTCCGAGACTCTCAGAAAGCATCCACCGGTGATCTTCCTCGATAGGCTTTGCGTTAAGAGATATGAACTGCCTCCGTCGAAACCAGGCTGCAAGAATGTGATCGTCGAACCTAACGATGTGTTGCTGTTTCCCGTTTATGCTTTGCATCACGATCCGAAGTACTTTCCGAACCCGGATAAGTTCGATCCCGAAAGGTTCAGCGAGGAGAACAAAGACAACATTTTACCGTACACTTATCTACCATTTGGTCATGGACCTAGAAAATGTATCGGTAATCGATTTGTTCTCATGGAGGCTAAGATTCTGATAGCTCATCTTTTACAAAAGTTTACTCTGAAGGCTACAGAACGAACCGTCAATCCAATCGTATACGATAAGGAATTTCCATTGCAACCTGTTGGCGGATTCTGGATCGGCTTGGAGAAGAGAGAAACATGAAAATCTTGTACGCAATACATTATCGTGTGATATAGTTGTGTTTGGGAAAATATTGCCGCAATATTAACTTTCAAGATATTCGACGCGTGTATGCACTTTGGAAGATGATTGAAGGATATAATAAGATTTATTTGCGATGTATTACGTCATTAAGTTCAAAGCGAATAACCAAGTTTTTGCTTGTGGAATTAAAAAAATTAAATAGTAATTACTTGCGATAAACATCATAACTTGCGTAGACTCTCAAGTCTAGTCGATTGTGTTAATTGTCAGTCATTTTTATAATGATTTATATAACTTCCACTTGTCGCCAAAACTACAGTAGAAATAATAGAGTTGATATTATTCTTTACGTAAGAACGAATATCTCTATCGCACAAACGTCTTTCGCACTATTTTTTCTTTTGAAAAAATTTTTTTATTTAAATTATATAAAAAGTTTAAATTATGTAATTTATTCTAAATTTAAGCATTTGATCTAAGTATAATCTAATTATAATAAACAAACAAAGCATTTAACACTTTTCATAATAGCATCTGACATGTTTTGAAGATAATTAATCAGATATGATTTATTCTATAGGGGATTAGAGTATATATAATTAGATAAAGGATTAGATAAAGGAAAACAATCCATTATATCTAATCAGTGTAAAATGCGCAGATCATCATTAAATTAAATTAATTATCAGTACAAACGTTACAAATAAAAATTTGTTATTGGTTGCGATATTTCTGAGATATCTTTTTAATGATGATAGGGATTTTTTATGAGATTATAGAAATATAATGTTATTTTGTCATATTGTTATCGAATGATATATCGTGCGAGAATGATAAGGTAATGAAAATAAGATGAACCAAATTAAGACTTCCTATCGCAACAATGTTCTGGAAAGCCACCTACATATATAAATGCAACTTATTCTTTCGTAAATATATTTTGTTGTGTATTTTCGTTGTATATTTTATCTTCCTTTTCATTCTTATTTTTTAGTAATTAGGATTTACATGTATACATCGTACTTTTTTTTTATTTTTTTATTGAAAATGTTACTTTGTTAAAATTAATTTCGAGCGAATTTCAATCGTTTTGATTTGGCCTGATATATCAACTTAAAAACCGGTTTAAAAAATAATAATTTATATTGCTATTTATACTCATATAATATTTTCAGATAATATTTTTTGTAACTTAAATAATAAGACGTTCAACGTTCGCATTTTCTTAATTACTTTCCATAAACTATGAAGTTTTCTCAATTTTAATTACTTTCAAAAACTTGTCACTTTGTACTTAAATCATGTTTGAAAGTAATCGGTAAGTTATATTTTTTTGTAATATATGATTTTCTGGAACAATGTTTATTAAGTGATCTTTGAAAATACTTAATATCATCGATGAGTTTTGATTTTAATTTAATCGCTGTTTTTGGTAAGTTTTATAAAATGGTGTGTGCTTGATGATTTTTTTCATGGCCAGTTCGGGAATTAGCTTAAAAAAAGAAAGAGAAACTTGAAAGTTTAAACAGAAGCATCGAGGGAAGTTATTTTCGCAGGTTAATCGTTTGAAATACAAATTTGCATAGAAAAACAGCGCGAAAGGCGGTATGCTTCCTTCATCCATTTGCGAGTTTTGGGTGTTTCATGTCGGATATATATATTGAAATACATTATTTTTTTATTTGTTATTTTTTTTTGTTTTTTGTATTTAATGTTTCTTTAAGAAATTTACTTTAGATTGTCAAATGCAAAACGTGATTGAATTGAAAAGTCAAATATATGTTTTTTGCAAAAATTAAAGAAACATAATTTTATGTAAACTTTGTATTAAACTTCTTCGATATTGAACAAATTACGATTTTATTGGTATCGATGAATTTAAGCTTAATATAATTTAGCTGCTTAAGACATGAATTTTACAACTGCTTTCTGCATATAATAATGTATGATGTATAATGTATTCAATGATATATATTCGGTCTAATTAGAGCGGAAGCGAAACGGATAGAGCGGTTAATGTAAAAAAGAAAAGAAAAGAAAAAAGAAATAACGTAAGGGATACACGTGGCGTTGGTTAGAGAGGGGATTATGCGGGACAGGACGAAGGATTGCGGCGAAGTTTTAATAACCGGAGGGTAGAGAGTTAGTAGATGATAAGTTAAAATCTAAAATTCATTAAATTGAACCGCCAAGAGTGTCGCGCAAATTTGTACGGTACGACACTGCGTATCCTATAAAGAAGGCGCGGCTCGCGGTGGGTCGTCCACAGGACGAGTGACGGTATTAACTTTTTAATTGCTTTGTTGCACCCATGGCGGGCGCGGCACGGAACGATGCGATTATGAATTTTTAATTTATCCTCGAGTCTTGGTTCCATCGACTTGCAAGACGGTGTCGCAGATTATCCGAACAAGTTGTAAACACAAAATTGTCGCGCCCCTAAATCAGCATCAATTTTTAGATTTATTAATATCTACGTGAATACTTTTGAACGATTATGCGAGAGATTACGCACATATACCTACTGATATATTTATTGGCAAGATGGGCGCGAGAAATAAATCAATACTAAGTGTGCGAGGAGTGCTTAAAGCGTCGATAGAAAGTTTCGTGGAATTTAAATCAGAATTGATGAAGTTTCGAAATTAATTCGTATCAAGCTTTGAGTCGACTCGTCGAACGCGACACGATTCCTTCACGGTGTTGTTAAACTTACGTAATAACCTTCTGCTCGCGAAGTCTTCGCCACGATGTGCCTGATAAATATTAAATTCAAGCCGTTCTTCGACCGGAATAACGATTTCCACATAGCGTTCTATCCTTGCGATAAACTTATGCGACGGCATGTGCGTGTGTATACATATATATAGAAAATATCTGAAAAACTCGTTTCTTCTATTTGTTTCAGTTGATCTCATACAAATGCTGGAGTTTAATTTAACTGTATCATTGCCAGCTGCCTCCCTACTGACAGTGGTCTTGGCATTAGTAGGTAAGTTTCATATATCTTTTAGGTATTTAGTTTTAATTACTTGTATTAGTATATTTTATTCTTGTTTTTGTCATGGTTCATGGAAAGTGAAATATTGTTGAATAACGTTTACATTCATCGGACTTTATATGCAAACATGTTTCTTAGATTTTCGTGCGTTATTTTTATTTCTTATATTGCGAATTTTTTGAAAGTGAAAAACGTTTCGATGAGAGGTGATTCGTTTTAGCTAGAATAATCAATCGGTCGCGAATTCTCGAGCGAAAACGTTGGAGTTTGGTACGCACGATGTGCGAGTGAAATATTAAATACCTTTTTACTAAATCACGACTGCCCTTGCTCTCTCGTATTCTCGCCGGTAGAACGTTAGCTCGGTTACAAAGCTGATTGGCCGGGACGGTTAACCCAGGATTCTGCATAAATTTCTGATGAAGGCGCAACAGTTGGGTAACCCGCTCGGAGCCCATTTAGCAGCAGTGGCGGTGGCCGCGGCGCCGACGTTGCGCGACACCCATTTCCATTTTGACCTGAATATCTCCTCTTCACGCTTCGCGTGTCCACTGGTACCAATGGTCCAATTGATCTGCATAAAATACGACGTTTCTAATCCTTCTGCCCATCTAACGGCTCTAAAAACATTGATAAAATCTGGATTTACAATTTTCCTTTCCTCTTCTTGCATCGCGATACTTTTGTACACAATAAATTATTTCTCTCAAGAATTATATCATTTCCAGTTCTCAAGTTTTAATTGGTTAATCCGTTTTTATCCCATGAATTTTCATGTCTGTTTCGACATAATATATTGAAACATTAGATACTATTTCAATTTACCATCTAATCTGAACTCTTCTTATTTCTTATCTTTGGTAAAACTGCACACTTACAAGCACAGAGAATTGCAATATATTTCAAGTGTAATACATCTCAGCTTGTGTGCTCGCAGCATTATCGATGATATTTTCTTCTACCTTATCTATCAATGCCATAACAACGCTAGTCATTAATTTTGATTAAATAAAGATCAAGATCGCAACTCTATCTATATATTTCACGATAAAAACTGTTTATATACAGTCCAGTAGGGAATCCATTCATTTATACGTATACCACCAGTTGCGTGGTCAGTAGGCAGCCAAGCGAAATGGCAACAGAAATGGTAAATTTCCGGATCCGCACTCTTCTCCCTCTGTTGCGGGAATTGCCAAGAGGATCGTCTGTACAAAAATCGATATATATATATATTTTTTTTTACGCGCGCGCGCGTGTGTATGTATATATATATACGAGCACATATGTACATCGAATGTAACGTAGTTCGAGTAGCAGGAAAAGGGAAGGGAGTCTTAGGGAAGTTGTTATCTGGAGTAATAGGTTCCGGTTCCTATGTCGCTTCCTGCTTTCTCCATCCGTCATCCCGTGACTCTCTCAGTCTTCTGAACCTTCTCTCACTCCTTCGTCACACGTTACTTTTCGGTCAAAGAGGCTATAAATCATTACTCTTTTTCTTTCTCGTATTTGAAGTATTTCTGTATTTCTTTAATTCTTTTTCAATTTTTTCCAATTTATTATGATAATCAGAAGCATGGAAAGTTGGAAAGCACTATATATAAGTCATACCATTCAGCAATGTTGTAGAATTTTTTTGGTTAAAAGAATTTGAGTTTTATGAATATTCTTGAAATGTCTGTGCAATAATATAATACGCCTTGTAATATAAAAAAGCCCTTGAACTTTCGAGCGCAAATAACGCTATAATCATCGACGCCTTTGTATTGTGTATTTTAGTAATTTTCAAAATAATCTTACAATGTATGCCATTGTTTACGTTAGCATTTAGATTACACGTTACATTCGATATCGCATATCTTGCGTAATGTTTTCTCAACTCTATTCAAAACGGCGTTTCAAAACGCTCGGTATATTCTTTTTCAATTTTCGTCCTTGCGTTTATGCCGTTGCCGTTGATGGGCAGTATTTTGTCTGGCGGGTGCCTGCGGCATCATCAGCGTGAATTCACGTCAAATCGTCCACGCGTCGTTCGGCATTTGGCATCAGGTACGACGTGGAAGACGATTTTGCATAATGGAACGTCAAAGAACGAAGGCACATCGGCGCCTCTGTGCATCAGTGACGCATGATCGACCGCCTAACATGCCGTAAACACATTTTCAGAGACGGTCAGAACACGTTGCACTACGTCGAGCCATTCCGTTTATCTGCTTACAACGTCGATGCGAAGCTGCCGTATACATATTAGCATATTTTGTACAGGCGCGTGAGCGTCTGCGCGAGCGTCGCAACCTTTGTGGATTAAAGGGGATAAATAGCTCTTAATAAAGTAAAGGATCACAAAATTCCCAAGTATGCTTAGGATATGGCATAATTACGGGTTATGTTAAACGGTGTAAAAATTAACGATCCCAAAAATGATTGAAAGCAGGACATCTCCAGGCGCACATCTTTACGCGTATTCTTTAACATATATGACCGATGACGTATCAAGCAAGCTTGCTCCCCAAGTTTGCTTTTCGTGTGATTTTCACAATATCACACATAATGTTAGTAATGTAAAATATAGTTCGCTCTCGTAATGCTACGATTAGGCAAATTATCGTGATTACGGTTCCGCGTATGCGAGGTGCCGACGTATGCAATGGGATGGCTAGATCATGGCGCTAGAGCGGATTAAACTGCAGTCTATAGCCTCCTGCCTCGGCAGTCTATATAGCCCTCTGCCTCCCTCTAAAACCGCTTCTGCCGCCCGCGCGCCGCGCCGTGCTGAAAGCACAATATAGCATCAACGGCGAAGATCCTGGTACATCCTGGTATAGCGGCGGATAATTTGGCCGGGATTCGCCGCTCCACGATACCGCTCTCTGCTTCTGACATACGACGGTTAATGCGAGTCCTGATTGGTCCTTGATTAAATCTTCCATGCTTTGACGAATACGATTTCGCTCCTAATTATCTCGTCAACAGTCACTTGGCGAAAGGAGATCTGCGAGTTTATACAGTCGAGCGTTATACAAGATGCGAGCGTGTCTTCGACGGAGATAGAACCCGTATAGTTTACAGTCGCTGCAGCGGCTAACAATTATACACCAGTAGATCTAGGTAACAGATCCGCAATGAGCTTTGTAAACTTATTTCAAAGAAATTTACAGCTTATGTCTTGCTGTAACAGCAGCTTCCTTCTTTCGCACATGATACTCGCGAATTTATCTGACAATGAGATTAGTTTTCGTCTGGGATACGGCTAAAACGCAAAAACAAGAGATCGATGAGTAACATTGGCAAGCGAGTCGAAATTTTGACATTTTTGACAGTAGTCTTTGGCAAAAGAATTCCGTAAGGATCCAGCCGCTCGTATTTATTCGCATTCGATCAAATATATCGAATCTCGCGTTCGATCAGGCTCAAACGTGTTCGCAGTGGTCGGTCAACGGGAAATATTATGTCCATTAGTTGGGAAGAGCGAAGGGGGAGGTGCAGGGAGAGGGAGTGAATTCTGCCGAGTTGCGCGCAATATTGGCACCGGCCAAGTTCGATTCGATGCTGATGACACGTGAGCGATGGCCGTACACAGTTGACCATTGATTAACCACATTATTAGCTACCGCCTCTTCAGAAAATATGCGCGCGACGTACATTCCAGTATTATTTCGTGTTGCGTCAGATATGTATTTACGTACGTGTTATATACACACGAATAAGCATAATTCTTCGCGCGACTAATCGCACGACTAATGGATGAGCTTGGTACAACGGTGCGTGCTATTAAATAATAATATTTCACTGATATTTTGTTTCCTTCTTAGAAGCCTGATAACGTAACATTTGACTTTTTATAATTTACTTTTATAAAAATTACCAATAGAAGCTATTTTCGAAATCTGATAGCCTGTGATATTCAAACATCCATCTTAAACGTGACATTCCTAAAGGAGATTCGGAAGGAGATGACAAAAGTCGTTGTAGTATAACCGTACTCGGAAATTGTGCAATTACCTCACTGTTATCTGTAAATTTTCCATAGATTTATAGGATTTATGAGACGAGATAAAGATTTCGTGTTCGAAGCGTTTGGCATTTCCACCGCTCTCGTATTGTCACATAAAATCAACAGAGGTATTAATTTGGAACTGTTGCCTATTTACAAGGCCCAAGTTCACGCTCGATCAGCCGACATCGACGTTGGGCGTCGGCGTCGGCGTCGGCGTCGGCGTCGGCGAGCCGTGGACCGGTGGACGGCGCGCGTGAAGCATACACGCATTCAATTACGCGTGAGCCCGTGTTGGCCGTGCGCGCTCTCGCACGGCCTCGAATTAGTTATGACTCATGAACCCGCTGTCAGCTGTCAGTCAGCAATTTTGGGAAACTATAACTGTAACTGTGCCGTTCCGTCGTTAATTTGGAGCACGACGTTTTGCGCAATGTTTTACGTTCATTAGCAATATCCGGTTCCGCCGGAGATATTATAAATTTCAAGTCTTTTGTTTGAAGCTTCCAAGCTTGACTGCGATTTGAATACAAGGGGCGAATTACGCTCTTGTCAAAAGAAAAATAGATGCTTTACGCACAAGTGAATATAGTATTTTATCGCAAGAAAAATACCGGCAAATATAAATTATAACGTTACCAAGTGCAATTTCAATCTTGAAAGATTACTGGACATTACGTAGATCGTACGTAGTCGCTGTTTGTCGTATCCGGAATTTGAGCGCCTTTATAAAAATTGAGGGGGAAGGAGAATGAGGATCGAGTGATCGAGAGTTAGATGGTTCTCCGGGAAAATACCGCGTTAAAGGTGAGAGGCTTACCTACGCGGTGAGGTAATGTTCGACTAGTATGCATTTAAACGAGTGCATTATCCGCGCATTATCCGATATTAACGATCCTTTCGGCACAGGTCAATATGTAACTGATTCACGCGCATCCTGTTATTAACCAAGTTGGATCACTGGATCCCAAAGTTGCTTCGATCGTTAGCTTGGTGTAACGTGGAAAAAGTCGATGCAATTATGTCTTTTCTCTATCCTTTTTACGGTCAATTTTCGAATATAATATTTATTACGTTATCTAAGGTATCGGGAAACATGAAAAATAGGCGAAAAAGATTATTGCATTGAAATTATTATCTTTAATTATTTACTTACTTTTCATATAAACGAGAGATGGAAAATAAAATTTAAGCTCCAGGGTATACGAAATTTTATCAAGGGTACTTTATTAAGGATTAACAGAAATTTTTTATTTGTGGCTTTCTCACCGAGGTGCTTGACATTGTGGATGAAAAAAAGAAGAAAAATGAAAAGATCGCGTTGAGCGATCGTTTTCGGTGAATTTTTGACAAGGATAAATCGACTCCAGATTGATCGAAGGATCTATAGATAAAAATAAACACGATAATTTGTAGGCAGAGCATTTGTATCTTTGTAAAAATCCCAATGCAAACATTACTTTTTTGTTACAATAGCGGCATAAGTGATTTTCTTTTCTTCGTGAAACAATCGGCCGCCCTGCTCTCTTAAGAAGTAATTTCTCACGTTGTCGGGCCACCCCCGTGAGCGCTGTCAGACCACGTCTCTTCGTCGATTTGTACTTCTGTATCTTGGCCCGTGTTGCGTATACGTCCCGGCTCGGATACGAGCGACGTGAGCCCCGCTCATTAGCATTCCCGCGGCGTTGTTTTCTTTCCATGTTCCGTCGCGTTGTGTCCGATCGAGAAACTAATTATCTAACGTCGCACCCTTAGTCTCGGGATCATCCATCCTTCCTGGTCGCGCGCCTGGTGCGCCTTCATCTAGCACTGCCACGACGACGATCTCTCGCGTAATGTACGCGCATGTCTACTCCTTTCCGACTTACGAGAGCATTTTTCGAAAATCGACTAAATGGAGTCTGACTAACTCCAATACCGGTTTGACCATGCGCATCAGCGAAAATAAAGGGCGATAATCGCACACTGCAAGGACGAATTCTTTTCTTTGCTTCTCGTTGTTAATCGCCATTGATCGCTGTTGATCATATTAAGTATTCTTTTGTCACTTTTGTATGATTTCCTACGATGTTTGTATCGTTACATAGCCATTAGAAAACACCCTGACAAATATATTGTATATGTATATACATATATGTATTTCCATTTGCATTCTCGTTGTGTTTCCGTAGATATTTTAATTCACAATAATGTTTGACTCGTTAAGAAAGATTGAATGTTTAGCGTTTGTAAAACGATAAGAAAAATCGATGCGGTACATCGTTTTTGGAACATAACGGCCATGCATTGACGGTAAATTTACGTAGAACGAATCTCACACACTGTCGGAGTTTTAATTGCGTGGAAACTATCCGATATTAATAGGACATGCTCGTATCCATTCGATAACGTCGGGATCGATTATCTGTTTGGCATTTTGGGCATTTTTGAATTCGAAATATAATATCATTGTAATTTATAAGTGTTAAACCATTTTTAAATATCAAAAAGAGAAATTATTTAATATAAAATATCGTAAAAGAGCGACAGCTTTTCATTAATTGTTATTACTTACATTAGATATTTCTGCTTATTTTTTTAGGGATGGAGGCGCTTATGTCTGAATTTTTCAATGACACAACCACTGCGTTTTACATAATCTTGATAGTGTGGCTTGCCGATCAATACGATGCTATCTGCTGTCACACGGTTCTTACAAAGAGACACTGGCTAAGGTATGTGATTATGATTAATTTCGCCAATTTTAGTAACACCGAATGTCTTTCGTATTTTGCGTTATCGCGAGCAGTAGAAGGTTTATTGGTAAAAAAGAAAAATCTTTAAAAGAGAGCTTTCGGTAGAGAACAAGATGATCGGGAGGGCATTTAATTAAATAGGATTAAGTTGTATTAAGTAAAGTGAGCTTTGCGTGTCGGATATGTTAGCTAACCTGCTAGCGAGCAACCTTTTTCGCTTTAATCCAATAGCACGGCTAAAATGGCCACGACCTATTCCGGCACAGGCTTCTTTCAAAACTATATATTTGAAATATCTTAAGGGAATTGAATCCTTCTTATAATTGTGATTGCACAAAACGGAGAGCGGTGTATGGCATATATTTTGAACAACAAAGGCATTTTGTGTGAAAATATGAAACATGAGACATATGTCTTATATATAGTTATATTCGAAAGAAAATATAATGTTTAATGTGTTTATCTACCCGTAATCTCTTTGTTGCTTTTCCTGAGCTTTGCTCGATTCCGTAAACATTCGAGTAGCCTAAAACTACGATTATATTAAAAATTCGCTGAATACATACGAATGTATTTTATATTTGATTATTGATGTATTCTGATGATGTGCGATTAACCGTCGAGTTCGATCGGATTTGAACGTCCTTTCTGTATGGGGTTGCCCGTTGATCTGTGGTTATAAACGTACGACGATCGATGTACATTCCGCAAACATCGAACAGCAATTCGCTGATTCAACAATCTAGTTGATCCTACGCAGAGACGTCAAAGCGAGGTTGAGCTGAGAACTTCACAATAGAGATCGGGCTTTACGCTCGGTATAGCTTAGATCTCCCAGAAGGACTATACCGCGAGGCAATTTCCCTGGACGAACGAAGGGTTAGACTGGGACATTAGAGACATTAGGTGACGATTAAACAAAGCCGTCACCAACGACAAACTTACACTGGTCCAGGAATCCCGTATTTCCACTCGGACGCAACTCCTATGATACGGATTATTATTATTGGTCCGCTTTTATGAAGCTACTTTTACGAGTCCTAAATAGATCCTTCTAAAGATTTGAAGTATAAATACAAGAAATTCTTAAACTCATTCTTTCGTTGACTTTTTTGCTTGCATCTCATGAAAAAATTCGATTAATTCTAAATATTTAGTTAAATATTTTAAAGAGAGTTACTGTTTTAAAAATGTACAAAGTCACATCTTCTCGTTGGATCTTTGCGTTGGAAAATTATCAACGCAACGTTTTACAAAATTCGCGAGACGAGAAATTTACGCTTGATCTATTTTCGATTTGTATTCGGGCTTGGTGAGAATCGGTGGAACCTGGATGTGCAGTCGGACTGGAGATTGGAAACGGATCATTAGAACTGGCATTAGCAACAATTAAATAGATCTGACGCCGGTAATAGTATTCGAGTCTCCGAACAGCCCAAGTACGCGTCGCGCGTCCTGCTTCGTAGTCTTCTAATACGGGATTTACACTGAGGTCTAATTAGAATCAATTCTAATCGCGTGAGCGAAGCTGTGTCTCGGGCAGAAGTAATCGAGATCGTTATCGAGGGCGACGCGTGTCTGCAAGACAAATCGAATTGTCTCGTGAAACGTGTTGTCACTCACGTAACGAAACGATCATTATGTTACTATCACTTTGTGCGATATATAGTATAAAAGACTGATTGTGAGAGAAAAAAAAACAAGAGAAAACTAGTTTGATCGCGAGCAGCGATTATGCCGACAACAATAACCTTAAACGTTATAACATTCAGCGGGATTGTGAAATTTTTGGTATCATCAGTTTTAGCAGTTATAACGAAAGTCTATATCTTGATTTACACTAATTTTTTCAAACATAATATTATAAATAAATTACAAATTTCACTCAAGGTTTATGAAATACCGAACACCAACATCTTTCGTATATGCAGAGAAGCTATTGAGTACCATCTTCCGACATGAGCATCTGACGTTGTCAGATTGGCGTTATAGTATCTGTGGCAACTCGTTTCTGTAAGTCGATTAAAGCGACTTTCCTCATGTTTGAAGTATTTTCGTAATTGCATCGCGGATTTTCCGTACACGGCGTTTTGCATTAAACGCGATTCACGGATTAGGCGCGAGTTACGCTAAATGAGCATTAGGATGCCAATGCAATGAACACTATCCGTCGACTGTTTTCACGGGTCATCCGCTTTTAATTAGAAATCCGACTTCCGCTTACGAACGGTTTGTCAAATAGTCCGTATTTAGTTCCTATTATGTTTTTGTTGCTGTTTATAAAACTAAAATCTCCGCGCAAAGACGACGGAGGAAAAATTGCGTTGAACGGAAAGAAGCTGGAAAATGCATAAACGATCTCCGTTAATATGCATGTCGAATGCAGCAGATATTTTAGATTAATTCACGCTGACAGCTGAAACTTGCCGTTCCGTATAGATTTTGATGAAAGTCTGTGTGGAACGTACATTTGATTTTTGTTACATTTTTTGCATTACAATTACATACGATAAGAACGTCAGATCGATTTTTTCTCTAATTTTTTTCTTGAATATCACTTCTGGATGCGTTATATATCGTAGAAAACTTGGTAAGTTTGGTTTTTCTGCCGACGTCATTCTTATGAGTTAAAATAAAACTCCTGAAGTGAAGTCAGAATAGCATACGAGAGGAAAAGTCGTGTACTATGCGTGATGCAGTGGCTAGATATTGCCAAGGGTGAATATTACTGAGAAAGTTCAATGATTGCGTCCCCTGATATCGATATGCGAATTAGGCATTCCTAATTCTTACGTTTTTCTTATTCAACTACATTACTACAATGTAATATAGGGAATGTCGGGAATGTCATGATTTAATTTTTGCTAAAGTTTTTTTTTGCCAAAACAATTTTTTGTTTTATTTCGTCTTATTTTGATCAAAGATGCGTTGCAAGATGCTGGACAAAAGGCACGACATTCTAATTGTTTATTGAATGTTTACGAATTATTTCTCTGAGAAATTGTAGGGTAAATGCAATTGAACAATTGGTTTTATACGATCGGCATTAAAACCTCAACCCCGTAGTAAGAGTTTCATCCATTTGTTCGACGGAGGTTCACTATACCACACATGCGAAGCCGCGCGGAGTTCGTCCTCGAAAACAATTAGAAAAGTGCTTTATTGAAAAGTTAAAGTTTCGCTGGAGTTCGTTGGATAATCTCGAATCCATCGTTATCTTACTCAAGTTAATTGTATATAACATCAATGTTTGCTTTCATAAAGATTGCACGTGATAAATTACGAGACATTTATTATTGTTCATCATGGATTGAAAAGCGGAATTATAAATAACAATTTTGTTGAGATATTTCGTAATATTTTGATCGTACGTGCCTTTCGTTACACGAGATCTGTTAAAAAAACCATCTCGACTTTGATTGAAATTAACTCGACGGAGTCTCTGTCACTTCACACATTTATTCTTACACAGTGAATTTTCTTTTACTCGGCACACTTTTGGAAGATTATTCTTGATATTGATACAATAATTATTGTGTTTTATGATTTCTGTATCTCTTGTTAAATATTTCTCCTTTTAGATAGAGTTTTATTTTGAAAGATAAAAAACTGTGCACGGTTAGGAAGTTGTTGCACTTGTGGATTTTCGTATTTGCTGAGAAACATTGCACAATAAAAGCTAACAAAAATGTTGACAAGTGCGCATTATCATGATAAAATTGCCAATCATCTGACTTGACTTGACTTTTCTGCTCGTTTGCGGCGTATTACGTCACGCGATAGTAGGGCACGAAGTGGGATTTATTTCATGAGAAATCTAATTTTTTCCAAATGCATTGCGATGCAACCAAGAATTTATAAACGACCACTGTGACGTCCGAAGACGGAGATGGTCTTAGGTGCTCGGTAGTTGAAAAGAATGTATTTTTAATTTAACTCAAGCAGAGCTTCTCGCTAGGTCTTTCTTTAGTCTTTTTCCTATTATCTTTCGCCAAAGCAAGTTTCTCAGCCGTTTTCTCTTCTCGCTTGTTTTTTCGTAGAAATATAATTCTGTTTTCATCGTACTTGCGATTATCAAAACGCGACAATATCAAGTTACAGTATTCTGAATACCTGAAAATTACTGTTGTAAATTTCTAATATATTGCAAATATATGTAATTGCTAATAGATCTAAGGATTGATATTAATTTCAAGTGAAGTTGCTCAAGTGAATAGTGGATAAGAAAAGTCAGACGATCCTTCACAAAGGATTGAAGTGAATGGATCGTTGAATATGATGGATGCCAGGGCACGTACACTCTTGCGTTCTTAATCGCCGAACGGTACGACTAGTATTCTTGAAAATTCTTCTATAAATTTACGTAACGAGGTTACGAATAAATTTATGATAAACAGAAATTTTTCTGCGAATAAATTCGACAGAAATGAACAAGTATAAAGGATGACGTTTGCACTTGTGAGTATTGAGTAATATATACCGAGTAAATATCGAACGTGTGTGTGTGTGTGTGTGTGTTTTTTCTCATCGGTATTAGCGAAACGACACGTTGGTATTGTGGAACATTCCTCTTAAGGAAAGTTATCTCAGCGTCACACATATGTATATGGCGGTGTAATATTTTCTTCATTCGGCTGTGCGCGGTTTCTCTATATATCCACGATTATTTCACTTCCTTGATGGAATTAGGACGTGTCCATTTTACGAGAGTACGGTAGCAGCACGGTCGGAGATAGGGAAAAGAGTGAAACGTTTCGCGATACGTGGAACCATAAGAGTAGAACCAAGAGGGACTTGCACTTTAGATCCATAATGCAGACCAGGATCTTTCACCGGTTTTCGTTTTGATTCGAACGCATGCACGTTCAGTTCCATTTGAACTTGGGTACAGAGAATATCTTTCGCTGCGTCATTTCGCGCATTCCGTCTCACGGACATATCTAATAGAACATAGAATGTCCACACGGGAGGGATGAGTTGTCAACAAATTAATTTCTCTTTATTAACCAGAGGCCAAAGTGAGCGAGTGAACGATCATTTTGAATATGATAAACAATTGCGTAGAAAAGAAAATGACGTATAGTACAGAGTAATGAATAATAAGCAACAGCATTCTTCTTACTATTCAATAGGAGATTGAGCGAGACGAAGATGAATCTGGTGAAACGACGAGATAGTGAAACGACGGGATGACGCGTATAAATTTCTATACCTTCCCTAGAAGGGCTTCACAGAAGGGCCTATATTCGCGCCCCGCAGGCGTCGGCGACGACGCCACGCGTCGCGCGTCGATCGACGGCGCGCGGCGTGGCGCGGCGCGACGCGAGCGGAGCGTCGAGTGCTTACAATCAGCTGGGCTTGTCCGCAAATAACACCGGAGGATGATTATGATTGAATAAGGTCCGTAATTGAGGCTATTGAGCAATTATATAAATAACACACGACCCAGTACACACGCGCTCACGCTCGGATGTAGGCACTCGTAAACACATAGCACGAGTGGCGACGCGGCTGCGTGGGGTGTTATTTCAACGTTATGGGTGAAGGGTGGATGGTCGGGTGGCTCCGCCACTCCGTCGACCGGGAGCGCCCCGACGAGTTGGGTGGAAAATTACAGTGCAAACATAACGTATATACCTATATATCGTGACGTGAGGCCATGGTACGTCGCGCGTTCGTCGGTGTACCGCGTTAGGCGGGGCCGATCATCTCCACGTGCTCGCGCTTACAAAATCTTGGCCGCATCGCCAAATTATATCACGCTGCGGAGTAAATCGATTAAAAAATAGTGTCCGCGTCGTTCAACATTTATCGCGTTTGTCATGACAAGCTGATCTGATTGTTGGCTCGAAATTGCACGTTGCGTCATGCACGATTGTCATACCGTCTTGTCGATTCCGATTCGTCTATCAGCGAATAATTTCCTAGAGATTTTCCAGACTATGGGACTTTATTCGAGGATTTGACGATATTGTAGCGTTGATCGAGTTAAGGTAATAAATATCATACAATTATGATATTTTTCACGCCGTACTTTAATAAGATCAATTGCGTATATACCGTCTACTTTGTGGTAATTAATAATTTTTACATTTAAGAGCTGCTTTATGATATCGATTTTTTTGTGAAAGTTAATTCGACAATTTGTTTCAACGGATTTTCTGCCCAAGTAAAATAGAAATAGAATCATATCGTTACACGTAATAATTTTCTCTCTGAAAAATAATATAATTTCGTTACATTTGCGATGAGATTCTATACGCTCCGCGCTCTTAGTATTTCGAAGAGAATGAAGCGAGACGAACGTAGGAAAATATTTTCCTGGAACACCCACAATCGGTCTCTGTCTCAGGGTTCTTTTAGCTTCTACTTTTAATCCCGCGAGCGATCTTAGGCCACTCCTTTATTTTACGAGTACACCCCGTTGTGGCAACCGGATTTCAACAGTAAAACCTTAAGCCATGTCTCTTTATTCGACTGCGCGGGAACGTTCGTCTGAGGAACTATAATTAGTTTTTCTATTCTATCGATATTTACTTTCCGAAGGTGGACACTGTGGAAGTAAGAAAGAAAGACGGAGGTGAGAAAAAAAAGACGACGCGAAGCTCGATATCCTGGGAGTTGGCGTTTTAATCAGGGTGTCCCGTTCGTCTCGGTCTCGGATATCTCGAACACAGAGAGAGAGAGAGAGGGGGGGGTGGGGAGGGACGAAGGGACGGAGAGGATGGGCGAAAGGGTGGTAAAAAGGGGGCGTCAGACAGGCGCCAGGCGAACGGTACAGGCGATCGACTCCCTGACGGCCGCTTGATGGAACCGAGAACTGACTTTATTTTCCGCGGACCGTCTTCTCATCCTCCTGTTCCGTCGACCGTACGCGATCGGTCGCCACTTTTGTCCTCGCGACAGGGTGCCGAAATATAGTACAATGTCTCTACGGAGGTTCCTCATGCTATCTTTATATCTTATATATACCTATATATGGATCTACATTCACGTTTGACGCTCGAAGAAGGAATATCTGTTGTTTAGTATGTCCAGAAAACAAAAACATTAAATGGAATAATCATAGGCCGAGTCATAAACCAATCGTTATCAAATTGTTCGTAAAATTATAGAGAATCGAAAATTAAGACCTTTGTTTCCTTGTCTCACTTACATTGAATTATTATGCAAGAAACAAATTATGCGAGAAACAAAAAGTTACATGGATTTTTTAAAAATAAATTAATATCTTGCGCGCCAGTTCAACAATATAAGTCTGAAATCGGCATTCGCGGTTCTATTTCATAAAAGTATGACGTATATAACACTAGAGAATAGTTAACATTTGTTATAATATTATACATTTTGTTATTGATTCGTCTATTCGTAGTAACAAAGACCCATTATTATCACAAAAACGCTAGTTTGCATATTAATGCAAAATTGATGCTAAACTCATAGTGTCACGAATCTTAAGTTTAATGAAATATCAAATAACATTTTTGTTTGGGATCGATGCATATTTACAAATAAAAAATGGTTTAAAGAATATTTTGCATATTTGTTACTATTTATATCAATTATTTAGCTTTTGGAAATGTACATACGTAAATTTATACGTTAACTTAAAATCTATCTTTTTATGTTATTTATTTATCAATAACGTATTTGAAATATTTTATATATTTCGAAAATATATTTTCTGTCATTAATGGTTGGCCAAACGCGCTGAAAGAAACAATTATGTTATAACTCGTGATTAATATCGTTTAACGGATCTGTACGTTTTACGGTATTCCGTCCAAAATGAAAAGTCGGGATGGTATTTGCCACGTGACAAGGTGCATGATTAATCGTAAACAGCGGATAGAAAATTAGTCCTCGTGAGATAATTAACCAGTATAATTAATCGTCTTGACTCCCAACCACACAGTTTGGAATACTAAACAGACTGTCATCCGTGCCTAGAAAAATGTGTCTTTTGGCTGAAGGCTCATTATCTTCCTTTTGCCATTGTTACTTCAAACTAATATATTTTCGAGAGTTCTACCTAAATTTTAAATCTTGCATTAATATTTGTATTTTAACAGATTTTTTAAATACGCACATGAAAAGATTTTACGTACATACAACAATTTTACGATATTTCTTCTTTCTATTATTAAAACGCAAGCTTTCTTAAAATTGTATTACGTATCTATGTACATGATGTATATATGCATTGATAATACATATATACAATACATATTACATATAGAAGGAGGAGGAGAAAGACTTTATTCTTGGGATTTTTTAGAATTTCTTTTTACGGATAAGCAGAGAAAGTTAAGTTCCAATTACGAAACATTGGAGTTATTGATGCTTTTCGTCTCACGTTTTTCCTTATGTCGATAACCAGATTGATCGATAACATGCGAATACGAAGGAAAATGCACGGAATAAGTGGACGAGTACACTTGTTCATCATCGAGGCGGACTAATCATATTTTGATACGAGATAGGGTTAATCGATAGAGTGATTTGGCGGTAACAGTGGGTGTTGCTTTCACGTTTCAATCTGCTGGAACTACAGAGCGAAGAAACATCAATCTTGAGTCGAAACACCCTTTAGTAATCGGTAGATTCTAATAAGTTGGCTATATTTTGCAGCTGATCGCTACTACACTTTAATAGTTTATTTCCTCGGATTTAATTAGAAATATGATAAAACTACCGTTATTTTTTTTATTGTGAAAACTTATTAATTCCTTGATATCGAAAGAAACGATATGTGACTTTAGTTTACTTAATTGCGGACGTTGTTGTCGAATATCCTGGAAACAAGAGGCGAAAGAAATTAACAAAAGAAGATCGAGATATTTCGTTAGACTCTAAAGTCTAGAGTGAAACGAAGAACAAAGAAATTTGCAATTTTGTATCTTAAGTGAAGCGGTTGTATGCATTGAACGCCGCGCCAACGTGGCGGGAGGCGCGGGAGACGCGCTTATAAAATTAAGAGATAATGAGAATTAACGACGATGACAGCAATCTGTGCGCGCCTTGATACCGCCTTCTCCGTGTGATCGGTCGAACAGACCGCTCTCTATGCTGCTGTAAAATGAATACAAATCTGCATTGCTATAACTATCAATAAAGATTACAAAAAGTGCGGTGTGTATATATACGTTTACTGTGCGAGAAATTCTCAGGAATAAACTCTCTCTGTCTTATTGTTAGTTTATTTACTTAGGCGCCCTATCGTAAGCATTACTTATTTTATGTTCTTCTATGATCTATATAAATGACTATATTATCGTCGTATTATACACTTTATACACACTCGCTTAACTCGATCGGTTAGGTCGCCTAAGCCAACTCGTATCGCCATTCAACACGGTAATTTTATCACTCTCGAAACTTGGGCGTACTCTTGACCGACCGCACTTTAAGCACTCTCGATACTTTTTCGTGCACTTTTAAGCATCCTTTCGCCACTTAACATTAAATCTCTGATTGTCCTTGACTCTTTTCTCATTTCTCAACTGAGTAACTTTTAAGCTACTCTAAAAAGGCACGAAACAGCGAACCGAATATATTTCGACATGTTCCGCGCGCACACATACACACACACACACAAAGTAAATCGACTCGCGTAACACATTTGATTTTTTTCCTAATTTGCAAAGTATGATGCTTCTATCGTGAGTAAATCTACTCGTTGAGTTCTACTTCGTATAGGATAACTGATATTTCACATTTTGATATCGAGGAGCATACTTTAAACTTATTTAAAATTAGACATCTCAACTTTTATTTTTAAACTATAACGAGTTTTATTATTTTAGTTTACCTTATACAGTTTTAATAATTATAGTTTATGATATGTAAATTATTCTTTTCTTATTTTTTGTAATAATTGTATTTTAAGTAAGTGTGCAAAGCTTCATATGTGAGATTTAACATACACGGGTTTTTATGGCAATAAAAAGCAACAGAAAGAAGACGGATGCGTCATGCGGGTATTAATTCAGCGTGTCATTAAAACTGGGTTTCGCGCATGTTTGCCAAAGGTTGGTTTTATGACGTTGTCAAAATGAAATTTTCATTCGGCATATGTAATTCAAAACGGGTTTTTGAACAGAACATAAATGGTCGTTGCTACGTATATTTTGTCAACATTTTACGAAACATATTTTAGGAAAAGGAATGGTAATATATTCCGCTTAATTAATATCGTAAGACAAAGGGAGAACTGTTAAATTTTCGCGGGAATTATGCGGAGATGCTACGCGATGCTATGCGACAATTCTTGGGACTTTCAAAATGTGTTATGTAAAAATTATTAAACAATGAAAACCGTGTTGCGTTATAATATATATCGCGTTGAATTGTTATTGTTCGTAACTACCGGGAGATTATGGCGAAAAAATAGAAACATGTCAAAATGCCAAGAGATAATATGAGTGACGTGCTAATTTTTTTTATAGATATAAAAGTAACTCATATAAGAGGAAATCTCCCCAAGTTTTGCTACGAAAATCTAAGGACGCATTGCACGTGGAGTAAAATCAAATACCGAAATTGATAAAAAATTGCGGCTGGTAAATAAAATAAAATAAAAACAGACCGACCGGAAAAATATAATGCAAGCGTAAATACACGATAAATCTAGCGGGAAACATTTCCCACGATATTTGTTTCACCGGTCGTGATTCCTTTCTCTCGTCACGGTCGTTCCATTTGTATTTTTATCACATCTATTTTCACCTCGTCTGTTTCGCATGCCCGTTGCCCGTCGATGCGTATTCGCCCACTACCATCGTACAACGTACGCGCATATAGTTAGCCATTTATGTATCTCAAATTCTAGCAAATCCTCGCGAATCTGCCGCTGAACGCAAATGGCACGTGTGGACAGTTTCACATGAGATCGTACGTTTTGAGATTATAAGTTTAATTGGTATTTGCCTATGTGCGTATTTGCGTGTCTGCGTATCTGCTACAGAACTCATTTGTTTAATCCTGACACTTTTAGAGGGACGTACGTCCATTTCCAATGTTCCTTATACATATAGTGAATATTAAATGAATTAAATTCTCTGGGATTATTGTGTTCTTTACATTGTTTTCACTAAATGGGATATTTATTCTTTACAAGGAGAGAGGAATAGCGAAGTAATACGTAGGACAAGCATGACAATTAATTTTCCATTTTTGTTAGATCTATTCTTGTACGTAAAATAATTTCTAGAACTGCTCCAAGCTTTTCCATTGTGTTGTAAGAACTTGTAAGAACGTTAATTCAGCTTGGAATAATTAGTTTTATCTTTCATGCACACACATTTTGATCTTTATATGTACCTATAATTGTGACTTCATAAAACTGGAATATCTTTATCGCAGATAATTAGTAGTTGAGCCATCAGAAATTCAACGCGCTTATAATATCATTCGTATCACCATTACGTTTACTTTGACCTTGCGTATCGCGGTCGAGGTATGGTTGTGTCGTACATGTTGCGTTTCCATTGTGAATGTACAGGCGTACCTGCACTCATTTGTGTACCTGAAATTCCAACAAATCCTCGTGAATCTGGTTCGGCGCGCAAAAGGCACGCAACGACGTATTCGCTCGATCGCGGAAGCCCGTCGCGTCGCATCCGCCTCGCCTCACCTCGCCTCGCGTCGCGTCGCGTCGCTTCGCGTCCCGTTCCGTTCCGTCCCGTCCCGTTGGTTCGCGCATGGACAATTTCATTACTCGTATGGGGGGTTGCTGATGGTACGCGGTGGTAGTGGAGGGCGCAGTGGCGTGTGCAGGCGAAACTACACTATTAAATGGTGTCCTGACGGGCGCCAGTTAGGTGCACCATGGTATAGCCCATTCTCGTCGTGTCACTCCGAATCTATTTGCATAGTAATGGCGCCGCGCGTCGCTTTCCTTCCAACCCCTTTACGTATAAATACCGCTGCGGACTGTCATAGGAAGTGCCGTCCGTCTGAAACGAAGCCTTCCTCGTTTCTTCCCGTGGCCGTGAAAGATTTCCGAAAGCGCTTGCTTCTCTCCTCGCTGGAAAACACTCTACGAGAATAGTCATTGCATAAATTTGAGGGATCAGCATTAATCTGGTTTTTCTAGATTTAAGTCCTATATACCGTATATTTTGCACACGTCGAATTTCTGATTCATTCTCAATTATTTTCAATTTGAGCAATGCCTTATCAAGTTATCATGTTTATAATAAACACGTATAAATATTTGTTGTCATAGGAATTCTTCTAGTTCGTACTGTGTATTCTCCATTCCTCATATATCATTTAACACTAACGATCTTGAGATTGATGTCGCATTTGTTAGTTATCAGTTAGTAGCATTTCGTAATAGGATACGATAATTTACGGAAGATGCCCGAAACTCAAACGAGCGTATTAATAACGTCAGGAGTTGATAATATCAGGATGTTCTGGGAAATGTTGCCGACAGTGAATATATGTGCGAATATGAACAAGTAGATGATAGCACAGGATCGTTGCTAATTGCTTCGCGACGATTCGATAGAATTTCTCGATATGAGCTGCTTATTTGCAGTAATCGCTGCTCGAAACGTATATCTCTTATAAAACGTCATTCGTTGTTTGTTAAGAGACAAGCTGTCTTGGAAATATGATATCTTTGGTCGTATCTAGCAACAGTTTGTGATTACGAATAAGAGAGTAACTTTATCTTATCAGATAGCAGCTACAACGAGTTTTGAAGCTGCTATTGTGTTGCTTAGTGACAAATCGGAACATCATGACGACTATTATAACGACTATTGTTATAATAACACACGCGTGCGCGTGATGTACAGGTCCTTTTGAAAAAGGCTCAAGATTTAAATCGAGCATCGTTTTTGCGTTACAAAATTAAACAACGTAAATTCGAAATAATCGTGAATGGAAATTAGCTATCTCGGGAGATTGTCTCGGGAGATGCGTTCCAGTTATAGTTCCGGCACTTGAGAGTTTAGGATTGAGTCGAGCGAAGGAAGTTGTACAAACCTGACGCGACGCGCGAAGCGGGATATTTGTGATAATTAGAATCTTATTGAAAACGGCACCGGTTTTCCTCGAGCAAGAAACAGAACGTCAGACTCGGTGCTCGCTGGAGCGACTAGGTGCGATCCCCAATTATTCATCGTAATCCTAATTATCTCTCACTTTTGATTCGTCGCGAAAATCCGCGATGTTCCGTCTTAGCTCTTCATGAGAGTACATCCCGGGATAAAGTTCGCAATAATTAGGGAGCTCGAAAGGAGCGAAAATGTCAAACGGGGAAATGTAGACGGCGATCAAGGTGGCAGGAACGATGCGCTCGCTTTTTGTTATGACGACAATGAACTATGACCGATAACTCGCTCTCTCTGTGATGTTTCTAGAAAACCAGCTACTTTACTCCTCTCACGCGGGCCGATGAACGGAGAGAGAAAAAGAGAGCGGGAAAAATACACAGAAAACAACCATAATGGAGGTTAATTACGGAGGGATGATTGCGAAGATTGGGAAGATTATCGGACATAAAAAAAAGTATCGGAAATCCTGTATTCTCTCTCTCTCTCTTTCTCTTTCTCTCCATACCATCTTTCTTCATCTTCTGCGTCTTCTTTGGTTGCCAAGCTACCGTCACACCCAAAGGAATCGA
This sequence comes from Temnothorax curvispinosus, assembly GCF_003070985.1. Lineage (NCBI taxonomy): Eukaryota > Metazoa > Arthropoda > Insecta > Hymenoptera > Formicidae > Temnothorax > Temnothorax curvispinosus. The sequence goes on from NW_020221746.1 coordinate 302,270, forward strand.
AGCTTCCTCCAATTATAAGAACTCGGTCGTCTCGTGTTCTTTAATTCCGCTATCAACGTTGTTCATACTTTACGTTCTTTCCGCATTGAATCGACGAATAATCCTGAACTTTCCAAAATTTTGTGGCTATTATTGGAAAATTTATAACAAAAAAATATCATTATTAATCCGCTTTTCTCTATGCGAGTGAAAATCGTCTTAGGATGCAGCGTAGAATAATAAAACTTTGAAGAGACATTGCAACAATAATATAATATAATAAATTTAATAAAAATTACTTTTTTTCTAGTTAATTATCATACATAAAAATATTATGCATGTTATAACCGATTAATAACGATAATTTCTTTCTGTAACGTGGAAATAAGCTTGATTTATATAGGTAATACAATAGGTGCGCATATACATATAATTTTATTTTCAACAAGTCGCTGGCATCAAATCTATATTATATTTATGGTATACAAGTAAATTATAACATAATCGATGCCCGAACATTGAGAAGACTAACGATGTAAATAAAGCTGAAAGCTTCTCATATTTGTAGACGAAAATTTTATTCGTGATTATCGCCAAGAAATTACAACTCCTCTCGCGTATCATAGACGGAATCAGAGCCTGCTCGTGGTAGCAAGTTTCGCGAAATGTGGAATTACATCGTCTACTTGTCTGCGCTCGGCACTTTGCCGCGCCGTACAACTAGCATATTTCTCGAGGCGAGAGCCAAGGAAGTACGAATTTCTTACTCCTTGACAGGACTCGAACTTTAAAGGACTTCATTTACTCGATTCGGAAACTCTTGCCTTTCGTGACTCTTCTCGAAGGGTTATTCTCGACTTTCTATGATCTACTTGCTTGTTTCGGCGATAACTTCTAAAGCTACCGACAAATCCGAACTCGACTTTAGAAATTTGTATGTAGTTTTTCTTGGAGTAAATTTTTTTTTATTAAACTTTTATTATATTAGTTAGACTGAGAGATAGAGTTAAATTACGAAACTTTAATTGTATATCGCGTGTAATATCGCGTGCAGATTTAAAAATTCAGTGTAATAAAAAATGAAAGAGAGCTGATATTAAGGTTGTATGTATATATATATAGATATATTTGATTCCTTTCCAGAATTATTTATTTGACAAGATATTTTTAAATTGACGACGGAACCGTGACGGATTGTTTTCTAGAATGTGTAAAATCAAACTTAATAAGATTAGAGAACATGACGAATCTGTCCCCGAATTCGTCTCCGCGTCTTATCTCTTTGTTCTCTGTCTTTCGTGTTTCTCGCGACGTTCAATTTCAGACCCTTAACAAGATGTAGCAAGAGCCGTACAGCGTGATTTCACATCCTGAAATCGATCAGGCGTGATTCCTCATAATTGGTAACATTCGGCTCGCTGCCGCGACGCCGACGCGACGCTTCATCCCGCTTTTCCTCTCCTCTTTGCGACGATTCGAAACGCCTCGAGCTACGAAGCGTACGAGGATGTCTATTGGGCGGCGTTACCATGGGATCAGAGTGTATCGTCGAGACCTCGTTACTTTCCCGATTTCTTACGTAATCGAGACGCCTCGCTGATTCGTCATTTCGCGGGGAGAGGCCGACCTTCCTAGCTCGATACTTCTTAACGAGTGCTTCCTTTGGCTCGCGTAACGAAGAAAAACGAGAAGCGAAAATAAAAGACGCGAAAGAAATGCTCGCGCCAACGATTGTGAGATTCCAAGCGAGAAAATTCGCTGTATCTCATCTAGCCGATTTAACGTTTACGGGGCGAATAGTTTCCGCTAATGCTTCCGCTTGTGGGAAAAAATGCTATAGCTTCCTTTTATCTTTATCCTTTTCCAAACATGTTGCGTTTATTTTAACGATTTAGTTTGGTGATACAGGTGATATAGGAATCGTGATAATTGTAACTTATATGGTCATGGAGAATGCTGAACTGAATTTTCTTTTCTTCACAAAGTCAAAAATTATTATCATACAGCTTTGGATTTTATTTGAGCTGCGAGGTAACAAGGCTTGTGTTAGATTCGAAATCATGTACTCTACAAAGTTTATTTGTAATCCGAGCATTCTGTGGATTTCGACCGCGACGGTTCAAACGTTGTCAGGGTAAAAAGGGAATTTTTCCATTTGTTTCACTTTTTTCCTTCTTCCGCATCTCGGCATTTGAATTTCCGTGGACGGGGACGGGTTCGTGGAACCGCACGAGGTGGAAACGGATGATCTCTACAAGTTAATTTGTAACTTGAGCATTCCGTCCAGGAGATCGGGGTGGTTTCTAGAGGTGGCTAAGGGAAACAGGGCGGCAGGGCGGCAGGGCGGTAGCGGGGCAACGGCGGAGCTCAGGCAGGGTACACGGTACCTCGGGGTTGTTTGTTGCGCTAATGCCTAATTAGTGGAGTGGTATCGCGTCGCGACGAAAGCCGTAGCCGTCGCCGTCGCCGTCGCCGTCGCCGTCGCCGCCGCCACCGCCATCGTCATCGCCATCGTCGCTCTCGCCATTGCTATCGTCGACTCTCTATCCCTCTACTCATCTATCCTGAAAATAACTCGCACAGCGCCAGCGGTAACTAGGCGGAGGAGAGATCGCGCGGTGCTTCTTTTTCGCTTCCTAATGTTTATTCATTTTTGCACTCGATAATATCATTGCTTCTTTGATTCTTTGATCAGTAGCTACATGTGGGTACCTTATTTTATGTAGTAATAATACTGCCGTTCGTCAATTATTCGAATTTGTGTCGACGGTGATAATTAATAAGAAAGATACATATCTATATTTTTTAATGTTTGTTAAATTAAGATTTACATCATGTCGCGTAACTTTTATAACGACTTGTAGCAATTATACATATATTAATTATAGTATATGTGGGCTTTTCGTTTGCAATAACTGTTTCAAGTAAAAGACGGTCTTTTTTTCCGAGGAATAGCATATCGATTTCGTGCGCAATAGGAGTCCTTGGAGAAAGTACTTTGGGGGGTGCGAGGTAATGCACCATTCGTGTCACTCCATCGGCCACCCGTCGATCGGCTCTTTTCATTTCAATCTGGATACAAGCGCGCGATTGACGCCTATCTGTGCGGGCAATAACATATAGCGCGCCACGTCTAAGAGACTGTTAAGTATTCTTTTAACGTCGCTGAAACTTAACCAATATTATTTCATTGTTTTGCGCACCGACGACACGAAGATCGCAGATTAAATGCGGATAAAATGTATGATATAAATTTTACGTTTTTCCCTTCCTCGCAGTACTTTTATTTTCGAAAATGTTCATGTTTAATGAACATTTCTGAAGGGAAACGTGAAAGGAACATCAAAGTATTGTTAAGGTAAAAGTACCAATACCCGGACACTTAAGCGTAGGAAATGTAACAACACCTGGACACGTATCTGTGTCTGGATACCTTTAAAAAAATATAAATTTATGGAAATAAACGTTTGGATATTATAATTGAAGTTTCAAACTACAAGAAAAAATACTTTTATCTTTGATTTTAATTCGCGTTATACTTATATAATAATAAAGGTGGAGCCCGGATATAGGTATGTCCGGGTATTGGTACCTTTACCTTAATAGTTGAAAAGAACGCGCGGTCCTCGGACCTACACGAGACCATCCGTGGCTTACACGAGCTGCCTGCCAATAGCCAGCGATCTCTTAAACTCTAATTCAGCCACATATAGTGGCCGCCCGCGCCGCAAAGTGGCCACTATGGCACCTAAAAGACTCATTTTATCGTTCCGCCGCCACTGTGGAAGGAAAATAAGCAATTCCCTCTTTATTCGGTCGCGACGTAGTCGATCCGAGCGAAACGCGAGGTCAATTCGCAGTCAAGCTTCGACATTAATACTCATTTCCCCGCGGATGGAAGGCGACTGGTTTACATTTCTCATCAGTAATTCGTAATTCGAGTGATCTTTTCGATTCAAAGCTGTACAGTGTTTTTATGAAATTGCAAAACAGCGCGGTATGTGCAATATTTTACATTCGATATAATTATAGCAGCTACAAAGCCGTACACTCTCGTTAATTGAATAGCACAAAAGTTTAAAGATGATTAAATAATGTTCCGAGACGATTAGCGCGTCCTTCCTATGTTTATTACAAGGTTGTATTATGTCCGATCTACGCTAATTTATTCTTCGATTTTGCAACCTGCAACTTTGTTACGCGATCAATTGTCAAATAATCGCGTGAAAAGATCAGCGCGAAAAATTCTGTAACGTTATATATCTATCATCTAATACTAATTATATATTTTATACACTAACTGACCCGTGAAAGCAAATGGAACTCATAAAGGAAACTATGTTCGCTATCCCCTTAGGCGGGCAGTCAGGTAAAGGTATTCTAACTCGCGGTAGTTAATAGTTTAATCGTAGAGTATTTCTCGAAAGGAGGACCGACAAAGTGAGCGCAGTTACAAATGTAGATCTCGCCGAGTACTCACGTGGCAAATACAGCTCGCGGGTTATGAGTTGTTACGAGCCACGTGTCCACGTGGCGCCGCACCGCCGCGCCAGGAAGCACGAAAATCGGTATCGTTAGTAGCGAACGTATTTCCGTCAAGTTTCTCGCCGGTGTAAGATGAAATATTAACGATATCTAGTCCGGTTATCGGGATTGGTGCGACCTTCCGACGACCTTTCGAAATTTGCTTTACCGGCCTGTCACGAGTTCATATCCATGTAATCAACGCACCCCGCGGGGACACGAACGGTCCGTCGACGATCGCAAATAATCTCGAGAAAGTTTTGGATGTTGTAACTGGTCGTAACTCCGATGACCACGTCGAGATGTTACGCGGGTTTCTGACGCCTAGTTCGATAGTGCAGGAATCTTATCGGAAGAAGACGTTTAGTCACGAGGCACACGTAAGGAAACACATAAATTACGAATAAAAGAAGCAAAATCTCTCTAACATTGAAGCTTGATATTATAGATACTGTATGTTAGGAAACAGAATTCTCTCTACTAGTATTTATATTAGTCGTAGTATGGACTCGGGCTTTTTCAACAATTGCTGATTGAATTCCTAACCGAGTGCTTCCTACGCGAGAATTGCGAAAATACGTACTCCCGGTCGGCGAAATCCGCTGAGCGTGATAAAATGATCCCCTTCCGAGTGAGCCGGCCGAGTAAGGCGTCGTTGAGGATCGTTAATCATGCGATTCCACCTGCGGACGAAAAAGAAGAGCGAGAATGGCATTGAGAGGAGATCTCCAAAGCCCGCGCGCGCGTTATTGTATGCCTGGCAGGTTTATCCGCCCTTTAATGCAGCCCATCGCGTCCGCCGCGTTATGCTGCTTATATACACATTTCTCTCCGTGCCGCAATGATATAGAATAGGACTCGAAAATCGTTGCTTATTCCGCAAAGTGCGGGATTATCGTACGCTGTATAATGCCGCGTGGATGCGTGAGGGAGAATACCGTGACAATGCTGACCGAACAATATATGCCTGCGCTCTCCGTGTGTCGTTAAGACGGCTCCCTTTCGCGTTAGAATTTTTATGGGTTCTCGGTCGTTTGAAAATCGAATGGACTGTCTCCCATGATTTTTGATCCAAGTAATCCGGGATGCGTAACAATTTTTTGTTCTGAACAACTAGCTACGCGCGAGCTCGTCGAGGATGGCCAAATAAGGTAACACCCGCCAGTATTTAACCAAATATCTGCAAACTCAATTTGTTCGATACGTTACTTTGATCATTTCCTCTTGGTCGGTTCGATGTGAGAAGGATCGAACATGGGATTTTGTAAATACATTATCCAGATTTGTTATCGACAATCTGCGGTTCTCGGGGATATTCGCCACATATGGTGGTGTCCCACGACGTTTCCTTTCCACCCTCTGTCTTCCTTATCCTTCGATGTCCCTCTTCTTTCTCCCTTCTGTATTATAGCCGTAAACTCTCTTACCTATTTACGTACGACCTCTTTGGCGTTCGTCCGTACGATCCCATGTGTTTACATCGATATTATTTCATTTTCCGCTAGTCCTGCCGTCCCGGGACACAACGGGACCGATGCGATGCGACGCGACGCGACGCGACGCGACGCGGCGGTCTCCCATCGGACCACAATGGGGGCGTAACCTTATTTACCGGTGCACGACCACCCCCGCTGTCTTGACCAAGATAAAGGCTGTGTTCATTTACTGGTGTTTTCCCGATGTACACTCGAGGATCGATAAACTGTAAATTCGTTTATAGGACTGGCAGAATCGCTCTGCGATTTTCTTAAATAGGAACGCGCGAGGTCGTTTACTCGGTTTTCAAAAGTTAGTTTGAAATTTGATTATCGCTAAATTTTTTAATGAAATTTTTTAAATGTAAAATAACAAAGATTTTAATATTTTTAATGACATATTTCCGTTTAAAATAGATAGACTTTACCAAAAGTCTCTTTCGTGTTTTTATATCAGTATCCTGCTTTTTCCAACTTTTAGGAAGATTCTTCGAAAGATCTATCAATCCGATCGTACGACAGCGACGTTGTCGTTGTCGTTGTCGTCGTCGTTGTCGTTGTCGTCGTCGTCGTCGTCTCTTGGCGGTCAGACCGATATATTTTCTCAGCACTCGGGGCTTTCCCGTGAACAGAACACCGCGTCGCCTTGAGAACGCTAGAACCCTCCACCAGCTTCTTCGGATATATCCTACCATCGCGCATCGGCCACATCCGCCCGGTCACGCCGGGTTGACCGCACACGTACACATGCATACAGACTCGCTTGCACTAACGTAAACCTCTACATTATACAGGATCGCTCAGGAATCACTCACTCTTTTTTGTCAGACATTTTTAATTTGTTCTAGTTTCTCTTAGCAGAGAATTGTTTGAAATTATTAATCCCCGTAATTGTTAACATTCATCGTGAACATTTGCTCATATGACATTACAATATCTAATGTATTTATTTATGGTCGAGAAGGGCGTATAACTTCTGAGGCATCCTGTATACATATAGATATACGCGTACACAGACGCATGTGTGTACATATATGTGTACGAGACTGATACTGGGGCGCTGCGAGTTTCGTTTCATCCTACTTGTTGGATAGGGTCTTTCGAGTGGCCAGAGGAAAGGACTTGTTCCTTCCTTCCTTCCTTCCTTCCTTCCTTCTTCCTTCCCTCCTCGTCATCCTCTTTCCTTTTCTTCGAAACGAACGCGTGGGGGATTGTTTGCACTCACCTCTCTTCCATCGCTTCACCTTAGTCCCTTGGTTCTACGCCCCGCGGGAACCCGCCACCCCGTCGTCCGAAGCTCAGATTGCTTTTATACCATGGATTGATTGACAATATACTTACGTTAGCCGAGTGGACCGTACAGTTATGGAGACTGCTACACCCTCTCCGTCTTCCTGTTTCCATCCTGTGCCACCGCCGTTAAAGCGCGACCCTCTTCTGTTCGCTGGAACATCGCCGCGGAATCTTTCTACTCTTCCTTTTCTTTCGTTTCGCTCTTCCTCGTTCATTCACTTGTGTGAAAGTAAGCGATTTTCGAAAGATACCGTTCTCCGAAAGAAAACACGAGCAATTTCTTAGACAAGCGTACAGTTTTACTCTCGTGATCGGATGCGCGCCATGTGCTAATCAAATATAATACAATTACTTTTTAATCTTTTTATTGAAACAATCTGTGTACTAAAGATAATAGTATTGATCTGGTAGTGGTAGTTGGTAGGTTTGTAAATATAATTTACAAACTGCAGCTTTAAGTTAAAACAGTTTTAAGAATATGGCTTACCTACCTACAACAACTTATTTTGTATTATTATGAACGGAAATTTATTAGAATTCGGATAAGATTGATAAGAATGATTTAATTCTTGGTTGGTCGTATTATTTGGTTGTTAGTATTATTATAATTATGATTGTGTGACATTTCATCTTAATTCTGTTATACATATAATTAACTATAATATATAATTTAATTATTTATTAATTCTTTGTCCAATAAGAGAATACAGGGCTTCTTGAAATATAATATATTTATTGGATTTATTTTACGATGCTTCTTTTGAATTCTACCTTTCGTATTGTAAATCTTATATTGTAAATCTGTCACACGTATGCCGAAACTGATTGTTACGAATTGCATCCGGCCAAAGGCGAGGATAAGAAAAGTATGCCCTAGTGAATATTCTTTCGTACGATCTGCGACGTAAAAGACCTATAATATCATAAATTCATGACCATTTCGAGCGATGACGTAAATTTTCGGGGATAAGTGTTTCTTCTTCCACGTTACATCTTATATACTAACCTTTTTTCTTTGACGAAGAAATAGACATGCAAAAACATTTTTTTGATGTACGTATTAAAATTAAACGTTTTGAAGATATAATTTACATTTTTATGTGATAGACATTTCCTATTAACACTCGGCAGTGGGAATCCTACTCTTAACAAAGTAAATAACGCGGCAAGCGTTGATACATCGTTATAGTAAACACATGCAATTAGTCGATAAAGCGATTTTGCGCTACTAACTTGATTAATCGCATTGTAATCGAATGATAATTATTATTGCATTCTCGACGAGCGATTTCCGACATTAATGGAACTATGGTTTGAGCATTACGCGGTATGAAAAGTTTCTCGGTTGCATCGGGCGCGGGTCGGGCGGCTTGGGACTTGTTCAGAGTCCGTTTCAAGTCCGAAAGTAACCCCTGCCATTCTTCGGTGGGGTAGCACTATTCAATGAATTCAGAATGCGTTTGGAGAGTCTCCAGCTCCTTCTTTGCCCACCCCTTTTTCCAGAAAAGACGTATGAATCGTCGTCGGATGGTTGCGGTTCCCTGAGCGTGGGACACTTTAGAGCTTATGTCCCCGGAATACGTAACGTGGGATTTCGGTGGCGCATTCTTTCTCATCCCTCTGCCAACCTTCATTCGTTCCACCTTTTATTTCGCCGCGATTCTTTTCAGCATTTTGGATATTAAAATCATCTTTCTCTCTTATGCAAGCGCGCCACATTTATTAGACTCACGATTGTATTTCGAATAGTATTTTTATCGTATTATTTCTGTTTATAGAAATTATAGATTTTTAATTAATTAAGTTTTCCATTATTGAGTTAGATGAACTGCCCTGATCAGTATTCCGCCGTATTATAGTGTAAAAATATAACTTGTCGGCATTACATTAGAGAATACAATGAATATTTTATTTAAATGTTTTTAACAACATTCGACTTTATGTCAATATATAACCAATTAAAAAGCGATATCAACACATCGCTTTAACTATAGCGATATTTTGTTGGCCCTTTCTGATCTTAACAAAACATGGTTGGGTTTATTGGATGTTTGTCCGGGATTGTGTCGTCGCGAACGAAAATAGGATGCACCAGCCGCCTAAACTGCGCTTTACGACTGGCAGCGTCGTAAAACGTAATGCAAAACGTTTACGAACCAACGCCCGTCGTACATAAATTTACACATCATAAGATTTCGAACTCACAAATGTATTTCGTACGTGTTATTTAAGGACAAATGATTTTATCGCAACATTAGGAATAGAAGATTCTCAATTTCTAAGTGCATATTATATCTAATATTTTTTTTACGCATATACCACATACATATAAATCTTGGCGGTTCTTTTTCCGGATTTCGTGATATTGACGCATGCAGCATATTTGTATAACTGTCTTCTTAATTATTATTATTATACGTTCTATTACTATTGCTATTGCTATTATTTTTTAATTTTTTCCTAATTTTTTTTGTAACGTCGTTAGAAGTTTTTTCATGCTATTATAAATTTAATTTAATTTACATATTGTACTATATGTATTTATTTATATGTATTATTAATTCTATTATAATCTCTCTGACAGTGTTCACAAAATAATATGTATTTTTATCGCGAAAATGTTTTATTAAGTGTAAAATATTATTCAGTATGACAATATGTAACAATAATTTATGGTACGCGTAACCAATATAAGGGTTAATTGAGACACTAAAGGTTCGTCATATACTCTAGAAAATTAGTCGTCGTACTCGTCGTACTCGTCGAAGGGATATACCTACAAACCTGGACTTCTTTTTCTATCATCCTCCACCACACCCCTGCTGATCGCTTTTCTTTCTTCGGTTAAGGGTGGTGGCGTTGCCTCAACCTCGCCCTGATCCGTAAATATTGGCGACCCCGTAACAGCTCCTCGTAAAAATCACTTGATTACAACCCCTCCCTTCATCATCCAAACGTCGTTCATCAACGGAGAATTGCAATAAAAAGTAGGCGCTCTCTCTCTAGCGCTTCTTTTTATATAATTATTTAAAATATAGTGAAAAAGATTACGTTATTCGTGTATATAATTTTAACCGTGACAAAATTATGACAAAAACTGAGAATTTTTTAGTTTAAATTCCATCTTTTTTAACTTTTAAAATAATCGTTGATGGTCATAATCAGATTTAATAATCGGGCTAGTTTAGTCCGAATAATATGTAGAACGATGATTACGATTATTACGAAGAAAGCATCTTTTCGCTTTGTGACTGAAAAGCGATTTAGAAAATAGCGTAACAAAAGTGAAGATTAAGAGATCGCATTTTGACGTTTTATTAATCGTAGAACCGTAAAAGTGAATTAATTCTCAACGTGATGAGAGAGATGTTTTACAATTCATTTTTAGGAATATGAAATTGACGAGAAGTTTTTGAGTTTAAATTGAACTGTAGAATTGTTTAATTACATTAATTAGAAATCCTTAAAAAGAAGGTCTATATAGATATTAGCTTCATTTTGTCTATGGATTCTGTGAACACAAATTGAAGATGATTAATTCCTATAGTTCTAAAACCTCCAAGTTATACCAATTCAGCTTATACTATTCAGCTACTCATAATACGATATACTCGTGCTTGCATGCCGGTCGAAGAATTGTTCCAATGCTTTTCGATACTTTTTACTTGACTTTTTATGAGAATTGTGCGTGTCACTATAGTTCGATAACGTATATTGCGTTACCTACGATATTTTTTTCGGACGTAATAACGGCGCATAGCCGCTAGCCGCGCAACGCGTCACCCTCGATATTTCAATAGGCTGAAACTCGATACGATCTGATCGATAGTTCGTCCATATTGTTGCCACGGGGTGGGAACGTGCCATGTATATCGTTACGTTATGTAACCTGTTAAGTGGCTTGATGTTGTTACGGATTTTAGAGATTATCGCGTACATCAACGGATAAATCTCGCTGCATTCCGTAATTTTACGTATGTACGTGCGGCGCTTTAATTCGCTATTTATTCATATATCGTTGCGATGTGCATTCGTGATAACGATTATTATTTGTCTCGGCAATATTACAAAAGCTCGTATTTAATTTCGTACTAATTTTTAGGTAAGTGCTCTTTTCTCATTTCTGAGCTGTCTAAGCCGTACATACCGTTTCTGTTTCAGATTCTTCTACCTGTATCACTTCTCTTTTTACGCCTATCATTATCGATTTAACGGACAGTACAGCAGTTTGGCGCTGGTCACATCTTGGCTTTTTATACAGGTGAGTATTTCGTTGTCGTTCGTCGATCTTTGTTATTTCATTAAACGTCACAGTGAGAAACGGCGGATATAAAATTCTTTTATTAAGTCTCTATTTAAATTTGAGAAATTTACCCTTGATACGGTCCCGCAAAGTATGATCAAGGAAGAATGCGGTTGGGAATAAATTGCTTGGTGAAAGTGCGCGAACTCGAGTACTTGGTAAGGCACAAGTATTTGTGCGGTGTATTTTGGGATTAAAGTGTGGTGCGCCGTCGGATCGTGAATCAATCGTCTTCGCGTTAAAAAACAAAAATAATAAAAGAAAAGAAACTCCTACGGGAAAATAGAAAAGTTTGCCCAAGAAAAATTGCTCTTTTGCATTGAAACGGACATTGATCACGAATATTCCGTGACCTACTTGCGAATACTTTAGTCGATATGGTCGGGCTAAGTTTAGCAAGAAACTCCTGCGACAATTGAACTGTTGAAAAATTGTGTCATGGGTACTCTTTGTCTATCTTTCCGGGCAGTAATATAGGCATTCTACACATTACGTTAATTGGACGATATTTGACTTTTAGATTGATGAACGATCATTGATGAACGCTATATTCACTTCTGAATAATCTGTTTAAATAAGCGACTATAAGTTTCGTGCATTGGCCCGGAAAGTAAGAGTGAATTAAAATCTGCGAACAAAAAAATCAAATTTTATACTGCTGCGCTTTCCAATATAAATTACATTTGAATTGAAGCATTAAAGAGAGAATACCGGAGAATATCAGAGATATAGATTATATTTATTGTCCAGTGTGGTTTCGATAAAATAAATGTACGCCTGATGCAACATTAATCTTTTTCATTGTTTCTATATTGCGTTAATTAATGTTAAAAACATAAAACTTTGCTGGACTAAAAAGTTTATTCCGAAATTGTATGAAAGAGACGTTGAGATAATTGAAAAAATATGCTGTTTATTTAAAAAGCTTTATATTTTTAATTATCCATCGCATAGCAGCGTTTATAATAAAATGACGATGATGAACAATCGTATCATGAAACCGTCTTTTGATTATCGATTTTGGCGATGTAATAATGTCCCGAGCCCATATAAAAGAATAGAATGTGAATCCGATTTGTGTGACCCGGGAAAAGCGGAGTTTGCACTTCCGCTTTTAGGAATCGCGTTGAGATAGATGAGGGAGAATGGGAGCATATTTTGCATGCGATCTCGTCGGCTACCGTTGGGAGTCCTGCGATTGACAGCAACGGTAGCAGGACGAAGAACGAGCCGTGCCACGACCGTGGTCGCTTGACTGGATAGCCTAAAGCCGCTATCGCTCAAACTTAAGTTACGTAAACGCAACCGGGACAATGCTCCTGACAGCTCGATCGATAGAAATAATTTAATGCGGCTTCTTGGTTTCCACTTTCCATATACAAATGCGCGTAAGGATACTTTAATGCGGGAATCTCGTTCTCTCATCGAGAAGGGCGTGTCCCGTTTCTTCCATTAAGAACAGTCCGTTAAGTAACCGTGAGATACTGTCATTTCCCATTGGTTGTTCCATTAGGAATATGTATACGCTAATGCTCTTGACCTTAAAACTTACTCATTTGCAACTTTAGAATTATTTTTATTTATTACGCTTCTATATTGTTTTTTATATCTACTATGAAGTGGATTGTTACTGCTCTCATTTGTCATCAGTCATCAGTTCACGTTTGTATCATATTGTTCGCGACAATGTGATTATATATACTTGAGATTTTTTCGCTCTTTGAATTTCGCGTCATCATGTTCAACGTTGACGAGTCATCGGTTATATGTATAATAGTGCGTTCTCTCTGTATATAAGTCAAGTATATATCTATCGAGTTACGACAAACGATCGATCGTAATAGAACATTTGCTATAAGCCGCCGGAATTTTAGAAACAAATTTGCCTGCTATGCCAATAATACGATGGGTAATCTGATTGGAGAGCGTACTTTGATAACGCAATAACTTATAATTAGATGATCGCGATGGCCGTATTAACAGGTATTATTATAACGGCGTTACGATAGATAGCCGCTACGTTAATAACTACATTCGATATGTACTGTGTACATTTCACGCGTAAAAACTGAATACCATTAAAGTTTAATGGAGTGGTTAATTCACTCGATAAAAGGTGTAAATGCATCGCGATACTGCATCATTACGCGCTGGGGAAAAAGATTACATTACTATGTCGTATTCGCCATTCAATTGTTGAACATATTTAATGTCAATTATTTTGAAAATTAGTCTAAAAAATAGCCTAATGTAAAGAAGATTTGTCGAAGCGCAATAATTTTGATAAAATTCTACATGAAATACAGTGTATCAAAAATTGCATATTTTTCTCGCAATTATTTTTATCGTTATAAAATAAATTGATAATTATTTCAGAATGTATTCCACGATGTATTCCACGAATATAATCCATGATTTTTCAGATTATATCTGTTATAAAATTTAAAATTCAATATCAGTATTACAACAATTATCTGTTATTGTTGTTTGTACATTATAACTTTATTTAATTATATAATTTCATTTTCAATAATTTTTAATAATTTTTTTTACTTTATAGAATATTATCAAACGTATGTGGTGCAGTGATTTTTCAAAAGCGTCTAGATAAAAATAGTATGTCGACACATTTGAGAATATGATCGAATATAAGTATGCTTTGTAAATAGACCGCGGCTTTTTTTTTAAGCCTACGTCGATGATGACAGTCTTTGCTCGACAAGCGAGTTACAGGTTCGTTAACATGATCGACCGTTTAACGAGCGACAATTATTTCCTGGCAACGAGTTCACGAATACCGTGCAGCGGGAAAATTCGAAAAGCCCGGGGGCACGTCGGCCGAGAATCGTTTTGATTCCCGGATGGCAAAGCTCTCGCCGGCTGTTGCTGTAGGTCAGAGTTCAGCCGATTAGCCCCGCGGCGTGATTATACACCGATTCGATATCGGTGTCATTGGCGTTGATTATCCACCAAACGAAAACTCGATATACCCGGATCCCGCTCCCGTTCCCGTTCCCGCAATCGCGTTCCTACACTCCGCTTCCCGTCATTCTTTCCCATCCACCTTGGGATCCACTTCCCGCTCTTCACCAATCTTCCCACCAGTCTTCTTTTTCTCAAACGGTGCGGAATCGTTCCGCTCTTGCCGACGAATCACCGAGAATACCATTTCCTCCGCGTCGTCGACAGGTGCCCGGACCCGAGATATCTATTTTCCATATCCAGGATTTTTCTTCTCGCTCATCCGCTCGCCACCTTCACTCCTACCTCTGCAGCCTCTGCAGCCTCTGCACCTCTATACCTCCGTGTTATTTGTTCATTTTAGATTTTTCAATCTTAAAAGAAAGAACGTCAAAATAAATGCGATTGGATGGTTCTCGTTGGCACAGTTTGTCACGTCTCAATTCTATAAATAATTCCAACTGCACGCAGCGTGCTTGGTTTAATCAAGAGACGTCCCTAAATTACTTAATAAAGTAGTAGGATTTTGCAATTTAGGAATGGAGGAATGGAGGATTTGGTTTCGCGCGATACGTGTGAAGAGAGGCTGCGTTATTGTGTGTGCAGTCGTCGTTATCACGATGCACGTATCACGATCGATACCGATCGGCAGAGACAAGGTTCGAAGCGATTGCGGAGAAAGAGAGCGCTGATGTAGAACGAATTTGGTGAATTTCCATATAAATTTGCTAGGCGCGAGCGGCACACACGGCTCACATACACGGAATAAACGAATGCATAGAGCCACGTGTGCCGGGAGATACAGCTCGCCAGGTTGAATTTTTGTTTCCGGTTTCTCCAACGGTGTCCAACACATGGATGCAGGGGGAGTGGCGAATTCTTACAGCGTATTATATATGGCGACAGAGAGACAAAATGCCATGCATGTTATAGATGTCATTCTTTTTTTTGTTTCAGCACTCAATGCTATACTTCTTTCATCACTATGAGCTACCAGTAATTCTGCAGCAGGCGCAACTTCAGCAGCTCCTGTTTCGTAATCATGCTCAGCCTCAAGCGCAACCAGCAACGCCCAGTACGGCCCCAACCACCCCGGGTCCGGGGTCGTCGCCGTCACCTTCGCCAACGCCGTCGCCGTCGCCATCGCCATCGCCGTCAGTGGCTCCTTCGCCTTCACCTTCGTCGAATCCGAATCCGTCGACACCTCCGACGACGGAACAGACACAGCAAAACTACATTACTGAGCTTTCTCAGCTTGACTTCGAACCTAGCAATACGGAGGAACAACATGCGAATGCGGATAATGAGCAAACATCCGCGACAACGACGGCTGACCGTCGAGACAATTCTGTTCGAGGTAAGTCAATTTCAATATTTTTATCTTGCGTTTGCGTTATTTCTCATTGAGTCACCGGCTAGATCAATTAAAATTTTATTTCCTAGTGTCTTAAACGAATTAAACTTACTATATCGGATATTTGATATTGTATATTTGATCAAATTTCGACACTCAACATACTTTTTCTATAAATGTAGAGAAACAAATTAAAAAATGGTACATTTAATTATATATATATAGATATACATATATGTATGTACGTATAGCTATTTCAACTTTTATACAACTTTATACAATAGGAAAAAACTTTTTCCTCTATGACACTTGCGCTTTCGCGAGTTTAATTTTATGAAACATATAAGATTTACACATTATTGAGAACGACGAAAAAAAACCTATGTCGGAACGACAAGCCAACAGCCGAAAAATGATCCTCTTGGGGCTTCAACGATACCAGAGAAATATTGAGTAATTTTTGAGATATCGTATAACGTATTGTAATCGTCAATAATTCCGTGATTACGCATTCCGCGTGCCGGTTCGCGAAATCACGCGCGCGTTTCATCGGTTTAGAGTTTTGAATGAGCACTTTGTAGATCCTGTGTCACTGACACTCGTCGCTTTGGAGCGCCTACATAGTTTGGCACGCGATACCGCGCTATCGTGTTTCAATTCGAACGATCCAACTAGCACTGATTATTTTTCTGGGCTTTTAATTTCACCTCTCGTTTCGCGTTCGTGGCTCGGATAATCGATAATCGTTTTAACACGCGCGCGAGCGTTACCGAGCGTCGGGAACCAGTTTATTTATTTACAGCTGCGGTTTGACTTACAGTTGATGCGCGCTCTTTATACCACACCGATTGTTTGACTTTTATTACGGATATTTGTCATCTAAAACTTCTATAAATTGTATTATCTTCAAAGTATGATATTTCTTCATGTGGCGGTATATAATAAAAAAACAATGTTGCGTTAAATCTTAAATCGCAGTGTCGGAAGACACGGCAGTGCTCGCTACATCGGCTTCCGTTGCGAAAACGGAAGCAGTGCCCTCAGCGTCTGGATCTACGAGTTCCTTCACCGATACTTCGTCCTCCGAAGGATTCGAGGTCATCGAGTCTGCCGAAGTGGTACGCAAGGAAGTGTCTGTCGAAGACAAGAAACATTAGACTTTAATCATGCCAGTGCGTGACAGTCAGAGCACAGAGTGTATCATTTCCACATGACTGCTTCCGTCGATTTCCTTTCGCAGAAAATCGGCGCAGTTATTTTGTCAAGGGAACTTAACTATAAAGTAATATGGTCTCTTTATGTAAGAGAATGAACAAGATACGTGTTCAATGTTTAATTTCAATGAGGATAAACTTAGAAACCGATTCTTTGAAAATGTCATAAATATCACGCTTCGAAATCAGAAACAATGGACGAAGAGGCAAAGATTTTTACGCTCATGTAATTATAGAAATAAATTTTCTATGGCAGTAATATATGGGAATATCAGGGTTCGATCGGATTTGATTTTATGCAGTTACACGTTTCCATGTTAGATTCATTACAAGTCAAGTATAATAGCAAAGTTACCTGTATGAATTCAGACAGTAATTTCAGAAATGATAAAACACTATGTTTTTAACTCAGTTTTTAATTTATCGCGGTTGTACGTGAATTATATAATGATTCTTTGTAACGTAATACGTGTAATTTTTTTATGTAATATTCCATAAGATTATTTTATATTTAATGATACAAGATGCAAGAGTTTTTGTATTTATTTGTTGAAAGATACGTTAAACACGAGTGCAAAATATATTACGATAAATATTATCTTCCGATTGAAATGCACATTTGCGAGTAGTCTCAAGATTCTTGTTAATTTGTAATTTGTTTACTTTATAAATATATTTCTCTTATTGCATGAAGTGAATAATTTCTGACATTTTTCTTCCATGTATTTATACACACACACGCACACGCACACACACATATGTTTCTATTTAATTATTCTTCGTATTTATTCTGTCTCATTCATATGGTGACTATAAAATTTTTACGCTCGTATCCCGCAAAGATAACATGGTTAAAATAAGAAATATTTACAATTATTACTTTTATCGGACTTCGAAAGACTATAGTAAAAGATTACAAGAAATTATATTTAGAATTGAGATTACTGGAAATTATATTTACATTGAGATTGATTGGAATGCGCCAAAATTTTTGACGAATAATTTTATGTACAAATTCTTACAGCGAGATAGTTAAACGTTGAACTGTTCTTCGCACTTGTCTCTGCACTCTTCGTCTTTTGAAAATGTTAGGGAAGCATTTGTCGGCGAGACCGCTAAGATTGCAGTTTTTCAGCACGATTAGAATGCCTCTGAATATTCTTTGATTCCCTCTTTTGTTTGTTCTACATATACATTACGACCTACCGAAATAGAGATGAGATAGTAGTTAACAAGTACTTTCGCAAGTAAATTTGTTTAAACAAGTATCGAACAAAAATCGCGTCATTAGAGAATATTATAAAGCGATTTTTTCGGTTTATGTCATGATAAATGTATTAATTATATCAATAATGTTAGATCAACGGACATAACTACAATAAGTAAAATCGTACATGAAGATCATTATCCGATCAATTGCTGTGTTTTCTCTTTTTTCTAAATAATATTTTTCGATGCTCGATTGTGTTCGCTCGATTAGATAGACTCTGCCTTGATAGAGGCACAGGTATGGAATAGACATGCAATCGAGTTTTGACTAATGAACATTTTGAAATTACCGAATACTCGTGTAATGATGTAAAAATTTGTTTGACTGCGTAAGAATATTTTCTTGGTATAAATTCATATGTAGCTAATCTTGTCTTGTGCTTAGTAGCAAATTATTCGGACGACAACGCTATATATAAGGATGTAGCGAGATAAAACGAGTAAAATCGATAGTATATCTTTCACATGCCCTTTTTCCCCTTTATCTTTTATGATATAGCGTATTTGGGATCTGGGATTTTTTCGAATGTTTCATTCATTCCACGGATATTTCTAACTCATTATTTTATAATTAACCAATCAGTTTAACACGGGTTTAATTAGCTTAAGTTGCAATTGCCGTTTACTGGAATGACAAAACGTTGCGTGCTATTAATATAAATAAAGATAAAGATAAAGAAAATGAGAAGGATCGGAAACATATAAATCGCGAAAGAAACCGCTTCTGACGGAATCGCCGATGCCGCATTCTCCACCTTAGTGCGTTGTTACTTAGGATTAACGATAATCGTTATAATGTAAGTTTACAGTGATATAATTTATCCGTTCCGGAGATTTGTCATTTAGTGATATATACTATGTATCATTGGCAAGTGAAATGGCATGTTTTTTTTATTACGTGGACTGGGACATGTGTGAAATATTGAAACGATTCGTGCAAAGGAAAACGAGACGAGCTAGCACACTCATTGGAGACCGACGTTAGGAACAAATGATGCGTATGTATTTATCACGTATTGTTAATGTAATTTGTCGATTTTGGCATGCATCAGCGTACTATAAGTGATATTGATGCTGAGCTAAGCGATATTCCGACGAATGACATAATAACGAAAAGTAAGAAACAATTGCGCGAATTATACAAATGTGCTCAGTTAAGGTGATCCTAAAGCCGTGATTTTAGCCGGTTTTTTTCGTTTTTTTTTCTTAGCACTAATCTTTTAATTGACTTTATAGAAATGCAAAATTCTTGTCTAGAATTAAAGTACGCATCAAAATCTAGGTCATGGTGGTCGAATTTACATGTGGTGGTCGTCACGTATAACAAAAAATATTATTTTTTTTTCGTTTTCGATATAAATTCGACCACCATGACCTAGATTTTGATGCGTACTTTAATTCTAGACAAGAATTTTGCATTTCTATAAAGCCAATTAAAAGATTAGTGCTAAGAAAAAAACTGAAAAAAAAACCGGCTAGGATCACGGCTTTAGGATCACCTTAAGAGATAACAAAGAAGCTCGAAAAGAGAAGGTTATTTAAGAATATCGACTGTAAAAGCTCCGATTATCGTTTTGTTTGTTGTCTCCCGAGTCACATTTGTAGACGAGCGCTTCTGTAAAAAAATTTTTTTATTATTTATATATTTTATTTCTTTTGGTTGTATATATTATTAGATATTGTTACTATTATCCCTATTGTGCTACTATTGCTGCTGTTATTATTAGATTATAAATAAATGCAGAGATCTTATTCTATGTTTCGTCTTGATTTATTATCGATTCAGCATTTAACTCGTCCCATCCCTATACTATCGCGTTGCTTCGAACAGCACGGCAAATTCGAGATTTAAAAGCGATTCTCGCGAAATTGAAATTGATTGTTCAACTTGGAACGTAAGGCAGAGGATGCGCGGTGGATAGGGAGAACTGTGTTGGATTCCGTCCAAGTCGTGCGGATGGGATTGGCGGGGAAGAACGGGACAAACCGAAATAGACAAATAGACACTGGTATCCCTTTGAAGGAATCAAACAGGTGGCGTGGAGTACGAAGATAACACGATAGAATGGAAAGAGAAAGAGAGAGAGAGAGAGGGGGGGAGAGAGAAGGTGGAGGGGAAGACGAACTGCGTGGGCAAAGGTTGGAGGTACGGGTGATTCGTGGAAATGCCCAAAGAGACACGGTGCTCCTACAAATGTAGCGATTTATTTTCATTAAGACATAATTAGGAGTGAGTCGCATCGCGATCCGATTCGTCGCTCGAATCCTCCTCCGTTCCGTTGTATCACTGTTCCGTTGTACGGTATATAGGTATGGAGCACATCGCGACACGCCGCATTAGTACCATTTGAGCTTAATATTTCAAAGATGTGTAATTTTGTCGCGAATATATATATACATAACATTTTCTTTAGCAATTATTATCAAGAGATTATCTTCTTTGTCATGGAATTTATTGTTATTGTATCGTTGTGTGATTATCTCTTTTCTAATGGAAAGTAATTTGCAACGTAAATCTGTATTCTCATCGTATATGAACATGAATCAAATAAATTATATAATTGATTATGTGCATTTTTTTCTTAGTGTCACAAAAAGATTTGATCGTTGCATATAAAGGCGCAACTGATTCCACGTATCCCTTGTGATAGCGATTCTTCGACGATCGGGATTGGAAAGGGTCAGAATGAATAATCTGACGAAAGGGTGAGCGCGAAGGAGAAGCAAGAGGGAGGGTATAGTGGGTTGTGTATTGGTGAACGGCTACAGAGCCACTTCCGTATGTCCCGGAAACTCGTATAGAGTCTCAGCTCAGCAGTTGCAGAACGACAGCGGGAAGAGGAGAAGGAGGAGGAGGAGGAGGAGGATGGAAACAGAAAGCCCACAGGGGCTAAATTTGCATCCGGCAAAGCAACCTCGGACTACTTTATTTGATTGGCTGCCCGCAGGGCTGCCTTCTGTCCCTACATGGACGAACCTACACGGATCGTTCTGTGTTTCTCTTTTCCCTCTCTCCGTCCACGTCTTATTTTTTTTACTTCTTCCATCTCATTCTCTCTTGTCATTTTGTTTCTTCGGAATTGTCCCTCTGCCCTTTCCCTCTTTCTCTCATCTTCGGCCACTTTGCTCACCACTAGATAGGTTTCCTATCGGAATCATATCGACGATGGTCGCGAGAAACGCACTTTAACGAATCATGTATGAGCAGCTTCGTTCTTAGAGCGTTCTTTTTAAAGAAATTGATCTAGAGGATATTCTTAATTAACTGAAGAAAATTCACAAACGTGCCTTTTGATTAATTCTAATTGATAACCAATATTTTTTAGAATAGTAAATTAAAATTCAATAGGAAATAAATAACAAATATTTGTTCTCGACTAAATTTTACAGGGAGATTTTTCTGCGCGATGTGTACTCAATGTTAAATTACTCAAACATTTGATAATAAGTCAAATATATAATGTTGCAGGAATAAAGATATCTATGTCGTCACTTTGTTGCTTGATCGGATGTAAAACGTGAAAACGGCCAAGATGGTAGTAATGATAATGGCAGAGGCATCGATCGGCTTTCGTCCTGTCCAGCAACGATGCTCAACGTCGAAATAATCATCCGCTTTAATAAAAACGGCTTATCCGCGAAACAATGGACTGTCGCTCGCAGGACCGTCAAGCACGTGGTGTCGCGGCATCGTGGCTTGTCTTTCGTGAGAATACCTACCTTGTCCGCTCGCTCGTTCATTCGGCTCTTCCTAAGAGTTAAGCCGTTTTAGCTTTACTTCGCTACGCGCTAAAACAAGGTATCTTAATACGAAGCCACTTCAAGTTCCACGGCGTACCTGAAATTAAATCTTCTTCCTGACGCAATTAAAAACTTAATTCTTGGAAACGCGTTACCATGCTCCGAGCCATAATGAAAAAACTCACGGTGGCACATAAAAATACGAGATGCCAGCGATCTATTGATTTTTATGAGATATTGCAAGTTTCATAAATCAGATCAAATCCGTTTTTTTTTTCTGTTTAATAAGACTTAGCGATAAAGACATTTTTTCTTTTAATTTAAAACTGATTTTCGTTTTTGTATTTTGTATTTTACATTTTATATTTTATTTTTTTCATACATATATTTTCTATACATTTGTATATCTTACATTTGAATTTTCATTTTGCTTAAAATGATGAAAAAAAAAAAAAATGTTAAGATTCATATTAAATCATAAAGTCATAAAAGGTACGGAAATAATTTAAAATAATATTTAAAAATGTTTACGTGATTTTAGAATTTGATTTTCAAGTATAAAAACGAATATTAAAGTTATGATAGACTGTATAGAAATATAAATTCGTTATAAAAATGAATCGCTAAATCTTATTGTTAGTTGACCTTTTCTTGGGTCTTTATATTTGGGGCGTTGTTTCCTTTCCACGCTTCGGCGCGGCGCGACGCGTCGCTCGATAACACCGAGTCCGCTTTCTTTGATATATCGAACCTCGTAAGCGCATGCACAAGATATACGATAATTATATTATTTTTGAAGCAATGCAAATGTGAGTGGCAAAGAAATAATAAGATACTGTGATAAGATGCTTGATAGGTTGATGCCTTTCTAACAATTTTAACTACAGATGTTTTGTCATCATATATTTTAAATGGTTTGAGCTTATAGCTGCTAGGATGAATGATGATATTCAACTATATTCATTTCTTTATGAGTTTGTATCTTCATTTCATTTGGAAGCATAATGTAAAAAAAAGTATCTTTGTTCTGTGTCTCTTTTTCATTGGTGTTCGAAAGTCGGCTGCACAGTTTCGAGAGGCATTAGGTACGTGTTTTCCGGACTTTAAGCCGAGCATCGCCGGAGGAGATCTCATTAATTAGCTAATGGCTTTCTGAGTCTTCTCAGGTATATGTATGCTGCATATGGTACATACAACGAGTATCAGTATTCTTCTTACTTCTATGTGTCATTAAATTGTCATGGTTGCAAATTCGTTTGTTAGTAATACGACAAATGAACCAATGATTTTACCATTAGATTTTTTCCTTTTTACAATAACTAGACACTACAGACGCGCGCTACGCGCGCGCTATTTATCTTTAACATTTCACTATTAACCCTATTATACACAACTGTCAAAATATACAATGACAGCTGCAAATGAAGTAAGCGCAGCAAGAGAACCAATCGGCATCGCGGAAAAGCGGCAACAATAAACTTCACATCTCCTTTTTAGAAGAGGATTTTTTACACACAAAGCTAAAATTGACAAGTGGTATCATATAAAAATAGAGATAACGATTGCATAATATAACTTCACGTATTTTACGCTGCCTGTTCTCATACCAAGGAGTCTACCCTTGATTTCCAGAGGTTACTAACTTTGTATCTCCTGATTCTGCTTGATCGAATTAATCCATTTCCAATTTAATCAAATCGCTTGAATCGTCTAATTTCACATGCGACCTGTTTTCAGAGAACACTGTATCGATACTTTTCACAGCTTGCTTCGAACGTATCTGAACGTGTCTAGTAATACCCAATTATCTCGAATATTCATGATAACAAATTGGCAAAACGTAAACCATTGAGACGTATCGTATGCTTCATAATACATACATATGCATCCAATAAAACGTAATATATATTTATCATTCTCGAGTATATATGTCGAGAAATCAATTTGTTAGGTTCTACATCCTATTGTGATGTTCTTATGACAGAGGATGTGCGTCTGTAATATCTGCATATGCAGCGTTGTAAGAAAATGAATAAAAATCGCGCGTGAGATAAAACGGTCTAAAATAACATGTCAGAATAAAACTACATCGTTCTTCTGAATTATACTATCTCAATTGTTTTGCAATTTGACACTAATGTTATTGATTTGCAATGACGTCAGTGTAGCAATAGGACGCTACATGGTTTCATCGTGTTCTAATATTGCAGCTACGGCTATAATAGATTTACATTCATAATTTATCTTCAATACCTTTAAAGCAAATATTTATTTACATTCATAATTTATCTTCAATACCTTTAAAGCAAATATTTAATAGCTTCAAAGGTAAGTTACATATAACTTGTATTTATTACTTTTAACATTGTCTCTTTGTTATTTGAAATTATGATTTATGAAAGGAAATTTTTTATAATTATTTTGCATAAAATAATAATGTATTATATATTATAGTATTTATTAAAATGATAAAAGAAAGATATAAAGATTCATATATTATCGACAGACATGTCATTAAAAACGCGCGTATGGTAATTTTATAAGTTTTATAAGTAACAGGATCCCCCTCAAGATCGCGAGGGAAAAGCTGCACAATATTGAAAATTTGTATGATTACATCAAATGATCGTTTAAAGCGTCAAACGTTTGTGGCAAGACGAGTTCTGATCTCCACTCGTAATTAATTTGACGATATCAATCCAATTGATTTTCTACCGTAGACAGAAATTTGTCTTATAAGAGTGCTGAATTCGATAATCGTCACGTCTACAATTACGTATCAAAGTCTTGCCTTCCAGAAATTTTCGATAATGACAAGTTTTGTACGAAATAATATCTTGTCGGTGCTATGTCGAATTAATCATAAGCAATTACTGTCATTCAAAAGTTCATACACGTGCCGTATATATACGTGCCGTATATATAGTTGATTTATTATCTTCTCATGACGTATATTTTTTTTTATGGTTCGTACGCTCCTTTAATAAAGCGAATGAAACATTGAATAGACAAGAGATTGAATTTTATATACGCAAATTATAATTATACTTTTTAGAATACGAATTTCACGCCGAATCCTCGCAATGTTTTAATGGAGATAACATATCCGAGGTACTCCTCTGGCAAGTATAACTTCTATTCGCCGGGCTTCCTCTCAGCCTCAGCGAAATTATATGGGGTTCGATGTTACGCTATGTCCCAATTATAAAGTACTCATTGTGCACTGAAACAGCGTCAGTTCCCGGAACGGATGGAATTTTTAATACAGGCATGATATTTCTCATTAGTTATAATTTATTGTTAATTAGATTATGGACTAAATTGAACCAGCGTACAAGTTTTTATTATACTTTATTATGCTACATACTGACGGAAAGCATTTATTCACTCGCTTCATGCACGTGTGAATTTTTTAACGAATATAGAATAATCATGTTTAAACGATAACGATGTTATACATTATTCTTCCATTGAGATTTTCATTTTTGTTATTGCATATTGATTTATTTTCGTCAGCATTGGTAGCGGTCATTAAATATTGCTAGTTGCAGTTGAAAATATCAATGAAATACATATTTTCCGGCGCAATCCGGCGCAATCCGGCGCAATCAGGCGCGTGACCAAAATGAGACAATAACGCAATCTTAGTTGTTTTTAATCTGGAAAGCAGATTCTTTTTACGACTTTATAATGACAAGTTGTTCCGTGTTTGGATGAATTTTCTTCTATAGAAACTCGTCGTTTTCTCTCTTACGCAGGTGACACATGAGCGTTGAACTGGAAATCCTTCTCTTAATCCAATGAGAAAGTATTTTGCGCTCAATTCTGCAAGGAGCTCAATTCTGCATCTCTCGGTGCCGATGTGGAAGGATAAATATAATTGCCTGACGTTTCAAAGAAGATGCTGGAATAATACCAATGTGTGCGTATGTAAGCAAAAAACTGTGAATCGAGAGGATGAAAAAGCGAAGAGCGCGACAGTGAGGTGCGTTTGATATTCGAATAAATCTTTCCCAAGTATTCACACATTTTATCTGCCATTATATATTATATAAAACTAATCGTTCATACTGATTGTAATAAGACTGTCGGAGTTTGTAATGATCGTATATAATTCGAAAATGTAAAAGAATGGTCTTATTGTTTATATTTATTATCGATATTGCCTAATTATCATGGTTGTGCATATTTTTGTAAAAAATATTATATACTTAGTAGTAGTTATGCGTAGTATAGTAGTATTGTGACAACATGACATGTATCTCAGAGTATTAAATATTAATGAATTTTTTGAAAAAATTTAGAGGGGCAGGGGGACGATCCTGAATTTAAAGCACTCGCTCCGCCTTGCTTCAACTTGACAGGTTTTCTCCCTGCTCCATTACCCCTTCATATTCTTCCCTTTTTCTCGCGAGATTATTCGCTTATCGGTTCATTGTGGATTCCTCCTATCCTTTATGAGCAGCGGTCGCTTCCCGTGCATGCTAAATATCTTTTCTCGCTACTGCCACCATTCAACCACCAGTTTCAGCTTTGCCTTCTGCAGATGCGTCACTTTGCACAGTTGCGACGAAATAAGGCTTATATAGGGTAAGTAGGATAACCAGTTATACACAAAAAGAGGGAAACAGAAAATATCGGCAAAGCGAGACAATATTGTTTTTTATTTAAAGATATATAAACATAATGCATATATAGCTCAATTGTCTCCAAGCGAAAATCGGACCTTGGACTTCTGTTAGAATGGAAAAATTTGTATGTCGCAATATCCTATTCATGGTCATGTATCTTGTGTCAAGAATGTTTATCTTTTGTTGGCATTTGTATTCATAAAGTATTCAAGAATATCTCAGGTAAATGAAATATACAAAATTAAAATATATGTATGTATATGTGGGATAGTTGTGTTTAAGGCTAAAATTCTGAATATGAAAAGACTGCTGGGGCCTAAAAAAATCTAGAGTTATTGTTTATATTGTTTTTTACATATTTCGTATCACATACGATTATTCGATGAAAATATTCAATATTGTGTTAAGATTCAATTAAAATAATCTTTACAGTGTCTAGATATTAATAACTCGCACGTATTATAATGTATTTCACTAATTGTAAGTGTCGCCGCGCATCGTTTGTTATATTATTAATGTATGCAAATTTCAAACGACACCTCTATCTAACATTCAATGCTTGAATCTTGAGCTTCCTATTAACTTTTCTATATAAGTTTATGCATAAATCAAGTCGTACTGCACACGCAATCAGCTAATTGTTGTTAATACATTTAGAAATTGTTTATAGTGTACTAAAAAAAAAATGAATCTATCTATAATAATCATGAGATAAATCTACATTATAAATTCAATTATAAACAAATTTATATCAATCTGGATTTTCCTGTATTATTCAAAATGCAGGACATATAATTTTTAAAAATAAATCTTCCGTTATGAGAGACTATAAATTCCCATCGATGACGTCAGGCTATTAGGTTCGACGTAGTACGCGACAAGAAAAAGATAATATAATTTCTACGTGCTTCACCCTCTCTCAGCGTTCGATTATCGATTCACGTCACTTTAGTTCGTTCTCGTTGTTCGGTGTCGCCGCTGCTGCTGGCGTTATGTTAAAAATTATACGACAAATTTTTGTATTTTTCAAGATGCAGAAAGAATGTAGCAACATTAAGCAGTCTTTGAAAAAAAAAACGCGGTCTATTTATAAGCCTTTTAAAATCACTTATCATTTTCTCGCGATTAAAATATTCAAGCGACTTTCACGATGCACGAATACACGTTGAGTTGTTCAACGCTGCTTTACTTTACCATACACATTACAATTCTTTTTACTTGCAGAATTGCGTATTTAATTGTATTTTTTATAATAATTAATAATTTAAAAAACTATGTAAATCTAAGAGATTTTTTATTTATTTTTGTTGCATAAAATGACATATATAATTAAAAAATGATTTTTGTTATTAGTTGAAAAGAATAAAATTTTCCAATCTATGACATTTTTATACACATTTAAATATTAATTCAATTATTTACGAAAGCTGTTGTTGCCTATATTATAAAAGTTTAAATTGTCAAATATTTCTACCATTTTGATGGATTATAAAGCCATTGTATTTGTATCCGCACAATTAAAAGAATAAAATTGATAATTATCAACAATGTAACCGTTATATGCGCACTGAAATATATTTGGAGTTACATAGTAAATCATAGATTCATTCCATAATCGTGAAAAGATATTCACGATTTGGACGAATTAAATGTTCAGCGGGTATAACGAGTTTGTTAAAGTGATTGAGGTAATTTCAACAATAAATATAAATATAATGTTCTTTTAAAACACACTGTCGTTCTGATCATTAGTTGATAATTCTCAGTTTACGAATAAATAACTTATCCGGCTGGAGTTTGACAATCAAGTAACTTGAAGTTAAGTTTTAAAGTCGTATTAGTTTTGATTTTGAGACGGCAACATAGCATGGATGATGTGTGTTTCTTCAAAGAAAAAAGCGACACGAACGACGTCGCATCGTTATAAAAATGCAGCTAATTACACAACTACGGACGAATTAGTTGCCAGTCAGAAACGAATCGGTACGAACATCGCGAGTGCTGCCGGTAATGGGAAAACATTCTGAAAACTTTCTGTTTTCCCAGTGCGTATTAATTTTCATATCCGCGTCTCGTTGCCATAGCTACGGTCATAGCCAGCAGGAGTAATAAGTTTTGGAATAATTTTACGCACAGTCGATCGTATGAATTCGCTCTCTATTCTCTACTCGTTCCCTCTCGTTTTTCTTCAACTCCACCACTCTATCGCAGTTCCACCCACGCGTGTTACACTCCGTTTAACCTTTGTATTCTGTTTCTCTCTCTCTCTCTCTCTCTCGTAGTACGCACGCGGACTCGTAATGCAATCGACAATTACGTTTAAGGCAGATAATATTGTACTTCAATAAATGAAATTCTCTTTGCCTTATTTCATATAATAGATAACTGAATAATCGAGAAAGAATTTCCTGCTTGGACACCTTTATAGGTCTCGGAATTTTTTATCATTTCAATGCATCTCCCAGTTTTTTTTAAAACAAAGACAAATTTTAGTAATTTTCTTATGTACTTTGAGATGAAAGAGATGAAAGATGATTTATATTGGTGGAATCTCATAGTTCATGTTAGCTCGGCTGTAATCATCCCTATGCATTCGTTCATCGCGTGAAATTACGTATTTCTGACTTTTGATCTTGCTTCGCGCGTGTTTGCGTTAAATTATGTATGATGCGGTCGAGAGAATGTGTATCTTACTAAATACCGTTTATCGTCGTTCATCACTTTCCTCCCAAACTTCTAACGTACATTTGTCGGCGAATGTTTGCTGCTATTATTTGCGTACACTTGCGTTCGTGCCGTTCCGGTTCAAAGGCGATTTCTTTTTGGATTTGATAAATTTGTCTTATCGACTCCTTTCATTCGAGCAGTTACGCAACGAAAACATTTTGGTCGTTTTCGTGAGTAAGAGATAAAACTCATATTAGCATACGACTGAGCACTTTAATATACCAGAATTATATAATACTCTTATGTAATTTAGTCTCATTTAGATCGAAAGAGCTTATATACCTGAAAAAAAAGAACACACGTATCGAAAAAGGAAGTGATAAATGAAGACTGTGACTCTTGCACAAATATCTTACATTATTTTCCATGGTAATTGTTGTTTATTAACGCTATAGTATCATACCTCTGATTTGGTTGTGGAGGCACATAGACAGCAATCAAGACCAAAATAGCAGATGGTAACCGCATCAACGTCGTTACGTAATACGTGGTTATTAGCTATTAACCGTAAATCATGTAAGCCGTGTTAATAATCCATGCATCCAGCAAGTTAACACTATCATTCACGTTACCTAATAATTCCGCCTAACGTTAATCCACATTTCGAACTGTTTGAAAGAAGACGCGTAATGGAAGCGCTTATATCTAACGCATATTATAGTCTATTTTGCTGTCCCCCGTGCATCCCGATACTGCTCTGTTTCGATTCTTCTCTTCTTCTCTTTCATACATATCGATTTGTTGCTCTGATAGCTAAATGAATTTAACATATCAACGTATTCTAAATATAAATAATTGTATATATCGTTGAGAAGGTGTTTCTCATTCTTATTAGGAGTCCAAACATGATAAACACGATTGAATGTGTTGATAAAGAGAAATTAATCATTTGTATAAAATAATTTATATGAATATTATACAACTATTTACTACATAAATTATATGTAAAAGAGATAAGATTGTGCGCATGCATGTCATTGGTCCTGATCTGTGAGAAAAAAGTTAACGATCGAAATCTTCGATTTGCACCATTTTTTCAGTTATTAACCCGATAATATAAAATAATGTTCTTTTGCGTAAATGTTAATTTATTAATTGACGTCCGAAAAAAAACAGGACAGTTTCTTATTTCGACGTACGAGATATTATAATCATGTTGTACACTATCGATTGACGTATGCTGGAGGGTTGCAGGATGGCCTGGTATGAGGCAAAGGAGGGTGTGCGTTAGATGGAAGGGAGGAAGCAGAAGCCGGCAGAGGGAGAAGACACCCCCTAATAGAATGCCAATATGATTATGTGTGCCATGCTGCATCCAAACTACGATCTATGGTGCACCTAACACTCTTCAACACTCGCGTTTGACGCAATCGGTTGTCTCGGACTGACGGAGAGCGCGCGATATTTTACGATTCGTTCTTTCGTCACGGTAATTAAGCTGTTAAAATGTACGTTATGGCGCATTATGCAACATACATTATAATATAATTGTGTTTTTGATATGAAAAAACGTCAGATTGAAAATACAGAAAACTAGAAACAGGAAAATATTTATTGTAACAAAGTACAATGCATTAGAAAAATAAAAGAATAAGAAGAAATTATCTGTAGACGTATATCGTTTGAATTTATTATTAATTTATGAAATTTTTATACAGCTTTCCTATAAATGTGTGTATTAACGAGAGACGCGATTGTGTCCTCCCGTCGAGTGTCTCTTCCATCGATTTACCGCAAATTTATTCTATTTGCGCATAAATGTCGAGCGGCGTTTTGCATTAAATTCCCGATTTATAATGTTTTCCGCATAGAGAGACGCGCTAAATCAAGCAGTCACGTGTGGTGGACGCGTCGTCGTGCGTTAGCTCGTACGCGTTGGAACGGAAAATATCATCGCTTAGGCAAACGGATCGGTGTGTCGTTTCTAGTTCTATTTCTTATCGGCAAAACGTAATCTTGAAGGGTTCACGTATCACGATCTACGTTCGCATATTTACTCCAACTTATTGTGTCTAACGAAATTAAGTCCGTTCACTTTACTATTAATCGATCACCGGTTTCACCCGTAGTCAACCTTCGTCGTATGCATACTCTTCGTGCAAATTACTGTATACACGTATGTGCGATGCGGATGAATTCACGACAGAGTGGGCGCGATATGGCCGTGGCATTTCAGAAAGTGCTTTAAAGTGAGTGGTCGCGTCACGAAAAATCAGACTGCGCTATGCTGTAATGCATTGTCGAGTTTTATGCAAACCCAAGACACAATGCTACAGTATGAGAAAATGGAAAAATAACTATACAAAAGATAAGTATAGTTATTAGCATACGATAAAATAAACAACTGTATGATAAACGGAAGAAAAACAGTCGATCGAAAAGGATATTACTAAATAATTAGATGAAGAACAATTGGAGCACGTGAAGCGAGCTCTGCCTGGTACTTGACGATTGATTGAAAATATTTTTGAGAGTATCTTTGAAAAAAAGAATCGAAAAGGGGGGGACGATTTCTCAAAAAAACAGCATAACTCAAAAATGAAATTTCACAAAAGAAATCCTATTATTTTCCATATTATTTTCGCGATTAATTCTTTCATTAGAAATTATCCTTCTTTTAATCGTATCGCCACAATTCTGTAGTATTCTGGAGCATTCTGGAGCATTGTGTATAATATGAATAATATAAATATGTATATTTCTTTTTAAATATCTATATGAAACTAACATATCATTTTGCGCTGTATGAGTGATCGGCGAGTGAGTGCAAGGCGTAAATAAATGTGGCATTACATAGTCGACGGATTAATGGCATCAGGCGGAAGCGTCTATAATACTTATCGAAAGATACATCCGGTACGAGAGCGTACTCTTTCTCAGCGCTACGAGTCGCATAGGGGTAGTGCCCGTCGAAGTTAACCTTTGTTTCGCGCATGACTGGCCTTTCGAGTTTATCAGTGTGTAGCAGGTGGTGTGGCGCTTTATTTATAACAGCAACGCGTCCCTTCTTCCTTTCGCGAAACTGCCGTGGCCGATCGCGTTAAGCCGCGCGAACAGTTCGTATATTGCGCGTACGAGCTATGTGACACGCGTGTATTCACGCGTGCCCGTATATACGATACGACATACGAGTACACGCGTGACGCGACGCGACTTCGCGATGGACGTAACATACCTATATAGTGAACCGCAATGTGTCCCGAGTCCCGCGTAAGGCGTAAGTAGACCGTGCGTATCTGTGCGTGTGCGTTTCTCTCTCACATACCTACTATACGCTTCGTGCTCCCGAGTGGCGAGTATATGCGTGCGTAAGTGCGTACGCGACGTGTTTATGCGTACATGAGTACGTCTTTCATATGAGAATTATCGATATTCGCCAGCTTTACCGCTGCATCGTATACAAAGCTATTTTTTTTTAATTATTAGAATTATATGAATTGTATGAAGGAAGAAATAAAAATGCAAATTGAGAGAATAATCGTCGATGCTCATTCATTTGTTGTCACATTGATTGGATCGATGAGATATGTATGTATGTACGTAATGGTAAAGCATGCGAATTATTAACAAACTCATCGAAAGACACATAGATTCGCGCGAGGAAACGTGTGACACCTCCCCCGTCGCGCCGCCGCGCCGTGCCGCGTCGGTCTAATAAATATGGAATCTCTACGAAATTTTAATATCGTGTGCAAGGGCTGTCTCGCATCCATTGCGTCCTTCTTACAGATGGCTGAACGCGAATGCAAGATACAGATTTCCGCGATGCTTTCCATCGAATAAAATGCCGTTTTTGTCGCATTATTATCTTTCCCTTTATTGACATATCAAATGCAATGTCGTATTCGCTCTTCGCATTTCGTACGATCGCATTTAATTAAATCTGTATATCGCCATCGCGTGTCGCGAGAATGCAGATATTGAAAGTAAATCGTGATTATTATTATTCGATTAAGCTAAATCTTCCAGAAAAATTAAAATTTTCATCTTCTATAATTTATAACAGTAAATGTTTCTTAAGCTTTTCGATTCTCTGCAACTCACGAAAATAGTAAATCAAGAGATTAATATTCTACATAAAATAATGCTCCTACAAATTATACACATTAATGATATACGCTATAATACATGCCATGATTGATTAATTTTCGCCTTTTTCTTAGGATTTATTTCAAGTGATATTGATGATCGGAAAGGCGTAGTGATATCAAAAGGACACAGGGGAAAGGAGACAAGGATGAAATTCTTAGCGAGGTTGTTGAGAATAGAAAAGCGCCATTCATCGGAAGAGAGATAAAGGGAGACAGACAGATAGAGAGAGAGAGAAAGAGAGAGAGAGAGAGGGGGGGGGGAGGAAACGTTGGAATTAAATTTATTCAGGCAGTGCCAATAAGTCGGAAAAGTTGCGTCCTAAAAGCCGGAATCCGCGCGCTTGGCGTTCACCTCTTACCCCCCCTTCCCAGTTCACCGTTTTCTCTTTTTCTACTTTACCTCTGTCTTATTGTGAGCCGAAAGAAGTAGTCACGATACCAACGTTCAACTGGTATCTTTTGCATTTTTATATACGATATTATGCAATGATTTTATCTGATGTAAGTATATATATAGGTATGTATATATATACACATATCACGAGTATATAAAGTGTGCGATATGAGAAATCAGCTTTATTAATTATAAGACCGAGCGAGAGTGTCCATTGTGGACACTTTGCATCAATGATTTAATACGAAGGACGCCTTTAGTGGACACAGGTTCAGGGACGAGGACGGCGCCAGTGAATAGAGCGCGGTTTAATGACTACGTTTGGTATACCTACGTCCCATTGAAGCGAAAATCCTGCTCCTAGTTGGTCTCGGAAGTCAATGTTTCGCGCGTCTCGTCGCTGTAACGGCGCTCAGGCTCGTCGCCGTGTACTAATTATAATTATCATCATGCTCGTTCCTAGGAAACTCAATGGTGCAACTCGACGTGGCACTGCTAATTGCGAGGACTTGGTCTCGATTGTACATTGTCGGACACTGCTCGGCACTTAAAACAAGGGTCCTCATGCCGATCCTATGTATATGTATGCCGCGATGTCACGTTAATCCTATCCTCGTTTACGATAGCTAAGTGTAGACTTAATGATGTAACTTTCGTTATTTCGTGGGTGGTTG
This sequence comes from Temnothorax curvispinosus, assembly GCF_003070985.1. Lineage (NCBI taxonomy): Eukaryota > Metazoa > Arthropoda > Insecta > Hymenoptera > Formicidae > Temnothorax > Temnothorax curvispinosus. Next base: position 336,900 of record NW_020221746.1, read on the forward strand.
CTGGACGGAAATAGATCGGCCGAGTAACATGCTATAGTAATGTATCCCTGATGTTTCATCCCGGATTACGTTCACATTATGTTTTATCCTTCCTTGTGATCGATCCGTGTTTTTATTTGTTTTATCAGAATCTCAAAATTGATCTATTTAACAATTAAAGATTATTTGACAAAAGAAGTTATTTAATGGATTTTAATTGCGTAGAAATTAATAGCAAAAATATGTTCAATAAACGGGGATTGTGACACAGAAGAGATCAATCTTGTAACTTACTACGGACAAATTTCCCAATTTTTTTTTATACGCATGATATTGAATAAAAAATGCTACTTCTAACACCTAACAAATCTTGCGATTTAAGACTATATTTGAATTGTTTTTCACGTCAAATCAGTGTTTCTTTAATTTTCGTCGTGAGGACGGCAATACGCATAGCCGGTCACAAAAAAAGATGAAAGTCTTAGTAATTGGTGAAACAAAGTGCTGATAAAAGTAATTTTAAGAAAGTCGATGGGCCGGCGGGTAAGCCACGAGGATAAGATAATATATTGGAGGCGAATTGCAATGGACAGAATCAGCCCCTCGTAATTTGCTTCGAGGCACCTAGCCTGACCCCGCCTACGTAGACAACCTTCTGACAACCAATTACATCGAGGACGAGGCGCAAACGGCGAAAAAAGAATGCAAAGATCTTAGCGTTAACGGCAAAGCACGCCAGCACGGCATACTTGATTAATAAAAGTAGGATAGTGTAGCCGGTGTAGCGCATGGGTGTAGTGTAGGGTATTATTAATTTAGCAGTGCGCGTCAAGTAGGTATCCAATGGAGTTTAATCCAATGAATAATCAGATGAATAATGCGCGTTTATGATAGCGGAATATATATTATTATGATAGTAAACGCGTAAATTTGAAGTTAATAATTTTTACAAAATTGCAAACTGATTGAATGTACGAGATACCATATTTCTATCATTAATTCGCGTTTTTAATTATATATTAATATGGAAAGTGTGTGTGTGTGTGTGTGTGTGTGTGTGTGAGGACGCGAGAGCGAATCGATTTTGACATATAGCTCGACAGGCGCAGGCGGTCGATTTGAGGATCAAATCAAACGATTGCATTGTAGTAGGGTTTCCGAAATTATATTCGACAATTCCTATGCAATTGGGGAGCAATGTCATGACTGTCTCACCGCCGCAATCCAGTCAGCTGGGTCGACATATATGGGGTGAGCATGGGGGTTTTCATTAAGGTGGGATTTCGCATGGTCTATATCCATCGGTGGCCGTGGAACCCTCGAATGCGGGATGGATGCCACGCTATACGCGCTATCATGGGAGTCAAGATTGTCATACAGGGTTACTAGGAGTACCTATTGTCTTTCCACAATGTGCGATATACTAAAGTAAAGATATTGCCTGTCTATATGTATCAAGTCGCGCTACGCGCTATGGAGAGCGTCGACAAATCGGTAATAAAACAAATATGCTCTCACGATATACAACGGAAATATCATTTTTCGAGAACTGCGAAATGAAAGTTCCAGTATATAAAAATCGCATTCGAAACAATGGATAATGCACTTGATGAGATTTATGAAAAATATTGTATATATGTATTTTCGATTTGCGTTTTATATTTTTGCTTATAAACTTTATTTCTTGCCTTTGTTGATACGACAAAAAAATAACTGAATAATATGTAATCAATGGAATATAAACCATATCGCGTTATTTTTTCACAAAATATGGTTTGTGTTAACAAAAAAGTTTTGTATTTGATTTAGAAATTAAATATATCTCGCGTCAACATGTTCGCGAAATATTTTTTCTACGATATGCCATGTACAAATTCACGTGTAATCGAATGACGCATCCGAAGCGATGAACCTCGTTTCAGCGGACGTTGGGCGAATCGATCACATGCCATTCGATGATCGATCGGCCGTGGACGTCAAGCATCCGTGGTGCAATGTATTTTGTCATCCGAACAAATATCTCGCCGGTCGATCGAGTGCGAACTTTGTGATCGATCGGACAATCTATTCAGCAAGCGTAGGTGCCAATATGTTGCCACTTGGTAGGAAACCGCGCAAGTAAGTGAAACGTAAAACAATCCGTTTCGTTCAACTGCCGGAAAGATGTATCCCCGCACGCTCTTTGATATAATGATGATTAAAACCCTTCAGGAAATAAGTAAATTAATTCGTAGATTACTGCAGCCAGAGAAGTGTATAAAATTATAGAATATAGCATAGTTTATTAAATATATAATTTATGAAAAAAGAGGCAAGTTGAGGATTTAGCTTATCTAACTATCGCTTATCAAAGATTATTCACTTTTGTGCGAAATATTCCTCCAATATTAAGCCAACATTTTTGGACGTTTATCGAAGAATTTCTGAGTCGACAAATTTAAACCGCAGAAAAGGAAGTACATGTCGACGTATGGGGATACAATGTTAACATCAGATGTTATACAGCTACAGCCAAGGAATTTAATGACGTAATCCACATACAGAAGGAAGCAGACTCTTCGTATCTTACTTAGAGAACTGAAAACCGAAGCTAGGAAAGCGGCGCATAGTTGTGCGCATATTATATAGTATATAGTATATAGTATAGTATATATTTTATATATATTATATATACACTAAGATAGAATAATGGACGAAGCTACACGAAGCTACTACATACGTGGCATCTGTTTACTAGTGCGCGACGATCGTCTTCGCTCCTGTTACGAATCTTATTTCTCTTCCGTCCGCTATTGCTTTCCTCTATTTCCGGATTATCCTTCGTTCTCCACCTGAGCTTCCTCGACATCTGTTGTCTCAATGGCATTCCAGATGATTTTTCACGCTAACGAGTTTAAATCAGAACGTTTGAAAAAAACAAGTTCACATAATATTTAAAAAATAATCAAAGTATATTGTGTTACTGCCAGAATACATTTATATTATAGATAATTTTAGTAAAAAAATAAAAATTGTGCTTATACAGAATATGTAAGTCATGCTAATCTGATTATATGTATACATTTTTTGCCAGTGTACGTTTCTTTTCTTTTTTAAAATTAAAGAATTGGAAGATTTATTCCAAAGAAAACATGATGGTGAGTTTTGTCTTTCTTTTGTCTTTCAGCTATATTCGATACTTCTGATCTTTGTTTTCTCCAAAGACAGGAAGGACGATTCTTAACGAAGAAATTAAAGGCGGAGGGCAGCACATACGAAAGTACTCTCGGTTTTGCGTTAAACTTTTACGATGCACTTACGGATAAAGCTGCAGAGATTTTTCTCGCTATATATCGGATCTGGCTCGTTAAACCGATTTCGTTCGAGCTACATCATTTCGTTATTAACGAAAGGTCGACTTCTTTCTTGCTAATACCATGATACATCTTTAATATGTTTTAACTTGTTTTGCAGATTAAATGCTAATTACAGTTCTCGAACGGAATGCAGATGTTTTAAATTTTCTTATCAAGTTATATAATTGACCCATTAATAATTAAATATTAAAACATTTTTTAAGTTATGTAATTATCTGCATACGAGAAAAAAGAGTGCGCTATTTTTATTAAAATTGATTTGGATGCTTAGGCATATTAACAAATATAAGCATTATATTATCTATCTTCGTTATTTGGTATGCATTTTTGCATAGAAATACTTACAATTTCTGAATAGCATTCGTCAAATCCCTCTTGTCACGAAACCTTCATAATATCAGTTGAGAAATAGACTTTCGTTCATGTCGTGTGATAAGTATTCCCTCACATTGTAAATTCGTACAGTGCATCCATTTGCCAGTCAGAATCTCCTTCGTAATAGTCGGTTTATTTCGTAACAAATCCGTAAACGCGACTTCTTCCTTCCGGAGTTGCCTTCGTGGGTAAATATTTGATGCTTCAAGGATCGGCCACCGCATCAAGTAAACGGGAAACGCAGTTTTATCGTTTGTACGCACTGCGAAATAAAGTGTGCCGAAGACGACGACGAGAAACGGAAAATGGGAAATGCTGTATAACTGTATATTCTCGAAAGAGAATCGAAGGCGAATATCGTGCGTGGATACTAAGAATTGATATGGGAGGACGGACGCGTAGAAAAGTGGATCTGGGCATGCAATATTTGCGATCCACTCAACCGCGTAGCTGTCCTGAGATAAGCTTTATGATTTAAGTCAATGTAGACTTAATATCAATATACTCGTATACATACACACACACACATATACGCAACGTTTTCTAGCAATGACAATCTGGTATTGCTTGGATTCGTATATATTGTGGCTTCAGAGACACGGAAAAATAATGTGTTATCGAAGTACAAACATTATTACTGTTTTAACTCATAAAAAAAACTATTAGTAACGCAGGTTTATTACATAGGGTTGGCAGAGTCATTCCTTCCTGGAAATATGCTTCTGTAATGTGAATTTCTCTACCGTTATAAGTATTTCTCACCAGCGTTGAAATAAGCAGAATTCATATAGAGAATCATTTCCATAATCCCCTTCGAAGAGGAAACTGGTACGATCTCGCATCAAAAATTCTTTGCCTTCGTGAAGGAATTCTGTGAATGGATGACGCTATGCTACATCCGCTTCGCAGTTTTAATATAATAAAAAATATATAATATAATAAAGCTTAATAATTTCGGTAGATAGCATAGCATCGAAAAAAATATTGCTGTAATTTTTCTAGGGATGTCTGAAAACTTTGTGTCATGAATCATCCTTTGTTTTGAAACGGTATAGTTTCCGTATGAATGTATGAGAAGCGTGATGTTCGAAACTATGCACAATCTGCCGATAGAATAATAACTGCAATTTTGCAAGTAGGTAATTATTGTAGAAAAAGTAAGTAAATTTTGATTAATTTATTACAATGTATTTTAAAGCAAAATAATGTAACGAATTGAGAAAATTAATGTCTAAATTTGCGGAATTTAAATAAAACGCAAAATGAAATACCTAATCCATGAATTAATATTAGACTATTTCGCTATGACCTCTCTCTATAAGCCTATTACATATATTTGTCTCGTACCACATTCGCGGTCTTAATATTCCGTAATGGCCATATATCGGTCTATAATTGTTCAATGTTGGACAATTACTCGGCCTATATTACCAGGAAGCTATATTATTGCCAATAACTGCCATAAATGGCAAGTCCTAGAATAACTGTTCAATTTTTTTATTTTAAAGCAGATTCTGCCGTTGTTTTAGGAATGTCTTACATTTGCGGCGAAGACGATGGTCAGTCACCCTTTCCCGAAAATAAAAAAAAAAGAATGCAATGTTGGATTGCATTCACTGTGAAGGAAAAGAGCTCCTTCTGGACCTCGCTTGGGTCCTGCAGGTATTGTTAAGTAAGTATGCCGCGAGCTTCGTCGAGTTAATCAACCTTCCGGAAGAGGGAGAAAGGGACTACCAAGGATGGATAAGAGGATGAGAGATTCCATGGTCAGCTCTACATTCTTCGCATATTGCCAGAGGCTCTCAACTAAGCATTTGGAAACTGAACTTGTCACATCTTGTAAAAAATTGTTTTAAAAAAAAACTTTGAATCTACCTTTAACATTTTATTTTAACAATATACTTTTACTGTATAATAATAATAGTATTATTATTAAAAAAGACCAAACACATCGAAAATTAGTATTTTTATAAAGAAGAAAAGTCTCGATCTTTTTTATTTAAGTCGTAAAAAGAATTTTGCATTATTACTAGTTTGGAATAAATTATAGATAAAAGATAAAATACGAAGAGATTAAATGATGTCTTTATAAATTGTCTTTTCTCTATAATTTAATAATGTCTTGTATATATAATCAATAGTCATTCTAATTACTAAACATGCTGTTTTCACAGGTTTTCTCCGTTTTAAAGTTTCCTTTTGTTGTGTTCAGTATATAGAAACAACGAAACCATATCGGACTGCAACGTTGCGAACGTATCGTGCTAAGTGAGAGAATATTGAGAGAATGAATCCACGTGCCAACAGATGCTGAATATCTGTCGCGTTGTTGCGCGGTAGTAGCTGAATGGTTTTCTCGTTTGGGAAGCCAAGACTTCGCGGCAAGAACAAAGAAATGGAGAAAAAATTGTTGACATTTTGTTTGAAAAATTCACAAATATAATAAAAGAATAATTTAATAAAAGATAATAAAACACAGAATTGGTTTACTGTCTTTGCCATTTTGATAAATAGACTAATCGATAATCATCGAATGCATACCGGTAGAAGCCAATCTGTTTAAACACGTATGGGATTCAACATTGATTTTAGTTTTTTTACAAGCTCTGTCAAATGTAAACGGTAGTATACGTATATTTTTGCATCGTTCAAACTATGAAATGCTCTGCCAGATATCGATACGGCCGAGCAATTTGCTAAAAAAGAATTTCTGTACCGCGATCAATCGTTTCTTCGGCAGTCGCATTGGGTTCCGGTAGAATCGTACAATTTGTACGCGCCAGGAAGTGCGCCGTTTGTGTATTTTTCGGAGGGAATGCGAGCTCGAATCGGACACGGTTTTATCAACTACGAATGGAGAAGGGTGCATGGATTCATGATAGGAACGTTTTTTGGAGTTGTATGTTGGGTTGTACGTTTACCGTTAAAGGGGGCATCAAATCGCAAATATGTAGTCTCGTGCATGTATCGATACTGCAAATAACGTACGATTGTAAGTGGATTTAATATAACTAGAGTTATATTAAATAGTCTCGAGTAATAAAGATTAGAAAAACGAGAGCTTATAACAATTTGTTTCGACAGAGTTTCCGAGGAGGGAAGTATCGTTTTTTTTTTTTTTTTAAGATACTTTCGTCGAGGTATGCGTTATTAAAATTTAACACAATGAAAGCACAATCATGCATCTTTTAATTTTTAAAACTATTCTCTACAAAAACGAAGTTTTACGAATAAAAGAATTTTATTTTAAATTTTGATTGATTTTTTTCATACAAAATCATCCCTTTTGCGATTATGCCGCTTATTATTGCGATTAGTTTGGAAAAACTCTCATATCGATTGCTTCACGTGTTAGCAATTTCTTCATTGCTGGATTCAATTCTTTTCAACGACCAACGAATTTCCTTGTGTACGTCGGACGAGGACGAGGACGAGGACGAGGACGAGGACGAGGACGACGACGTCGACGCCGACTTCGACGCCGACGCCGACGCCGACGCCAACGCGGACGCCAACGCGCTTCGTCGTCCAATTTGCCGTCGTGTGTACGTCAGAGCTCAAAGCCAATAGCCGTCGTCGTCCGTGTTTCGTCCCGAAAAAGGAACGTCCCCGTAGCCGGCGCTGTCGCGCCGTTATCGAATATTTGTGGCCGGAAATAGAGGCAGGTATCGTATAAAATGACAATAAGGGCGTGCCATCCACGGGGCCGACGTTGTACCACGTCGCACATCAATAACATTCGTTACCCGCGTTACACCCTCTCTATACACACATGTACCGATGACTCCGTCTTCTCCGTGAAAACGTATATAACATGTACGCGTGGTAGACAGGGAGCATGGGGGTGTCGGGCGCGCGGGGACGCCTGTGCCCTTTGTATCGAAGTCGCGGTAAAGAATAGCCGACCGTGCGGGAACGTAAGAGGCCACTTTATGTAACGTATGTCGCCTTTGTTAAGGGGCCCGTTGTCCGTCGTCCGTCGATCGTCGATCGTCGACCGTTGACCGTCGATCGTCGTCGTGCGACCGCCGCCGCCGAGATGCGCTTTACGAGGTAAGGTACGAGACAACGAGTGCACATTCGCCTATCGATATTTTCCCTCCGACAATGAACAATCCGACAATGATCCATCGCGTTTCTGCAATCAATTATTTTCCATCAGAATGCAATATGGTGAATGCAGCATTAATCGACTCTAAGAAAGAGATATCCTAAGAAAAAATGTAATATACGTATTTATATCCGCTTTTCTTTAATATCAGTTTTTACATTGTCAGAACTATTATTGATTTAAATTTTTTTATCGCACTATCGTTTATTTTCCGCGAGCTGCGAACTGCGAATGTAAAGAGAGAACGAAGGTACGGAAGTACGACAGTACCTACTCGAACGGATTTTGCCCGCGTAACGTCGAATATTTTCACTTAAAATTATAAATGTGTTATCATGATTTTTCCGTACTGTAATTTTCACGTTCTAATAATATTTGTAGAGAAGACGTGTGGTCGACCAGTGTCCGCAATGTCGTTAGGGAGTGTCTTTCGTTCCTTTCTCAGCTATGCCGGTTTTCTCAGCAGGCAGCTTAAAAGGCGGATAAAATAATTTATTTTCGCAGTCTAACGCGTTTACCACGATACGTCGTTATGCTCGCTCGTGTGTTGCTTTCAAGCTTGCTTATGATATAAATGCGTCACTTATTTTTATCCTTACAGTAAAACTGAATTATCAAGTATACTTATTCTAAACTTTTAATTAATTTTAGTTAAATAATCGTTGCACCATTTTCCCGTTATCAATTTAACTGATTATTATTTCTTAACTTTATAGTAACATAAACATCGTATTTGGGTATATAGGTCGATTAAGCTAATCTGCAAAATATATTTTGCGACTAAAATCTTCAACGGTAACGGTAACTAAAAATCAGTAGAGAATTTTATTTTTTCTTCAGCCGACCAGACGACGTCTACTTTCCGGCTTTCATGTCACACAAATGTGTTCCTTAACTAAAGTTTCTTTCGGTGGAAGATCCAAATATTTTAGAACCTTTACTCACCAAACTCGCACACTTCTGGGAGTTTCATCGGACCAAAGCACATCGGAGAATGGCAAATCATTGCAATCGACAAGTTTGCAAACTTGGCGCGAGTATCTTGCATATGTGCGAGTCTCACACAAAATTCCCTTGTCTTATATTTGTTTAATTTATGAGATTATTTTATGTTGTAGAATGGAGAATGTAAAAAGACAAAAATTTGAAGCAATTGCAATTTTAACTCTGATTTTTTACATTTTAGTTAGATTTTTAAGTGCTTCTTTATGTTCATTTTTTGTATTAATTACGTACAATCTTGTATAAAGAAAGCCAAATAAATTAATTCTCTGAGTGCGTCTTTTCTTTCTTATGAAACGAGGAAGAGAGACGGCAACTATCGATAACTATCGGAAATACGATATTGATTCGAGTAATGAACGCTTATTTCGGTCGAAACGTAAATCCGAAGAAAAGCGCGCTTTTTGCGACAATGACGGCCGTGTCCTATCGCGACGACACCCTCGATACGCACTTGCTGTCTTTTTCTCGTCATACTCGTCGCTTCTGTACCCGGTTTAACAATTAAATTAGTCGTTGCTCGTGGAGTTGTCCTGTGGAGCTTGGCAAAAAGGAAGAAGTGATCCCCCAATGTCTACCGGAGTCACGAACGAAGAGGAACCTCTCGAGAGTGTTAAGAAAGTCCCCGCTGTTACTCCGTTTCCCTCTCGCAAAAGCAAGGGGATTGTAGGTAGGCAGGCAAAGCACAAGCCGCAGGATATTGAAATTTCCCTCCCAGGAAGTATTTTTCTTGTTCAATTTCTCCTCTGTTCACGAATCTCCCTTTTCTCTGGCCTGCTTCGTCTTGGGTCACATTTTACTTATTCTTCAAGTTCTATCCTTCGTTTCTCGATTAAACAGCATACATGATTCTTCTGAGAAGATCCGATAATAATCCTCGACTGATCAATTTTGGCAAAAATCTTGTATTTATGTTTTATTATAATAATACTAATATGAAACACAATCACACAAGTAGTAAATATATTGAAAAAAATTATATAAAATTTGAACAATATACTTTTTTCACAAATAAATAGGGATATATGCCATATTCGGCCGGACTCCGGTTCGTTGTAACATATTAATATTTGTGTGAATTTTTATACTTTATTATTTTTAATTTTCTATTAAAGCAAATAAATGGGAAAAATTTAGCAGGCTTCACTTATCATTCGCTTATCATATGAATGTTCTGTATTTAGTAACGTACAAAGTAATCGATGTAATTAAATAACATAAAATATAGAAGTGAAGACTCTCTCTTTATTAATTTGAGTCGACTGTAGCGTTTCCGGTATCTTTATTGTGAACACGAAAGAGCACGTATAACGCAATGTTGGTGGCCAGGGATAGGCCAACATTGTTAATTACGCGCAACATCGCGTAGCTTCATATTACTTCAACCCCCCCCGGTGAGGTAATGTAGGGTATAATGTCATGGAGTAAACCAGTTCTTATTGCGGGGAAAACTACGTAACCGCACATATCTTAACTTTTACCAGAAATTACACACACCACTCGCTTAATGCACATGGATAGTGTATGCCGCAATCAAGCAAATTCGGTTCTTTTTACCTGGTAAAAAGATTCTGAAACAAAAGTGACTATATTAAGAATGTTATTAAATTGAGCGGTGAATATTTCAATTTTCTGTTTAAAAAATTTCTATACTTTTAATGGCGTACACACACAAATAGCGTACAAATATTTTTTAATATTTTGTAATATTAAAAATTTTAACATTACCAGAGCGAAAGAATATATGTATAGTAAACAATTTTATTCTTTAATCTTTAAATATACCATCTAACTGCTCATTTCGTTTTTGTAATTGATATGGCATATTTAAATAACGATTTGCAATTAATACTTAGAGGACAATTAAATATTTAGTGGATTAAATTTTTTTTCTGTCAAATAAAGTTTAAAGAAATAAAGTCAGTTAACAAGCAATTGTACATAGTAGAATAATATTAGTGTAATCATTATTTCTCCATTGTCGCGCAAAAGTCGATTATCGACAAGAACTATCACTTAAAAAGAATGACTAGTTTTATTGGCTCATTTTGCGAGTGTTCTTATATTCTGCTATCGAATAACTTTATTTAAAACACTATTAAACGAATATTTGGTCGAAATTTGGATTCAATATGGGATGCAAACAATCAAAAAAAGAATATTACATGGTAAACTTCTATTCTAGAGATTTGCGTAAGAAATGAGACCTATAGATGTAAGGTCTATAAAAATTTGAGCAATTATTGTCAAGAAATCTGCGAATGTAGAAATAATGATTCGTAAAATAAATGTTAATTTAAGATAAAGTGATATAAAACCATCGATAGCTTTGTGTTGATAGAATCGGATATGACACTAATACCCTGAAATATATAGCCGGAAAGAACTGCTGCGGTGAATGTGCGTGTGTTGTTTCTGACCAGGCAATAAAAGAAGTTCAGTTTCTCTCGTAAATAGACTGGAAAACTCTAATGAAGACGTGCCAAGAGTTTATCTTAGGAGTCGATATAGTGACGATTGCTTGATCCCTTAGGGAAGATAATTTCAAGTACAGTTCCACTTCCTTGATCAGAATCTATCTATTTATTTATCTACCCTATCTGTATATCGATCTATTTATCTATCTATAATTGTTTATAAGAAAGAGAGAGAGAGAAAGAGAGAGAGAGAGAGAGAGAGAGAGAGAGGGGGAGAGGGAAAGAATGGTACCTCTTGTTTCTCGTCTAATGGAGAATCAAAAACTTATGACACAGAGGGTGGTTTGCATTTTCACAATATGATCCGGAATATGTTTTGATGGGTGGTACTTAGTTGCAAGAATCAAACATTTATCATTGTAACGATTGCTACTAATGCGATGTTATTCTTTGACATGCGCATGCTACATCTATATTACAACAGAGCCAAGTGCGTTAAATTTCTGAATATTTCGTCTGATGGATGTGACTACGTTTAGACTGATATTTGCAAAGAATTCGCTTGCAGCTTGCAGTTTATAGCTCTTGTGGAATTACCGATGCAGTGAGTTAACCAGCCATGTCGATTTATATAGAACATGTTTCTATATATTTTGCGGCCAGAGAATCGTATTGTAATAACGAAACTTTGCTACTCATTTTTAAGAAATATTTAAGATATATATGTAGATACATATAATTAAATGTTATGATACAATTTCGTAATTATTTTTATTTATGTTAAAATAAACTGATTTCGGTTTCTCACGCAAAAAATGGTTTTATCTTGGAGTGCAAGAAGAAAAATGAGAAGCTCATAAAATTATTTTCGTGGAAGCTTACTCGCACGTAACGATCGACCAGGTGGACGGTTCGAAAATTGTAGGCGCATTAGCTATTCAGGCGCATCAGACCGCTGGCGTGAGATATTGAACTGCACTACCCTATTTAAATATTCATGAACGTCTTTGTAATCGATGTAATACGGGTCTGGCGTAATCTCACGTGTCAGAAAGTAAATAGGCCTGCATTTTCAACTGAATGATTTGACTTTCGCGACAGACGGACCGTCGGAATCTTAATTAACGTGCTAGAGATAGCTAGATCGGTTTATTTCGGTCTATAAGAGCGCAAAATATTTTAAAAGATACAGGTAATTTCTTAAATAAAACATTAACAAGAAAAGGAATATACAGCTAATCAACATGGAATTCTCGAAATTGACGAGACAATGAGAAAATTTGATGCTAAATTGCTGAACGTCTTCATTAAATGACTTACTGCGAATTTAATTTAATGAAGATACGAAGAAGATATACGGATTGTAAGACGTCACTAGGATGATCTTTATTTTCTTTCTGGACGAATGGGGGGGGGGGAGGGGGGAATTAAATTCGCTACGTCCTGTTATACGCGTGGTTCGTCGTCTCTCGTTTCGCTGCAGGGTGTTTAGCAGCTCGTACTGAAATAATTCCGGGCGAAATTTGATTTGCTAATTTGACATCGGCTTTCACCGTTGTCCCCCGTCGCCATCCTCGCCGCGCAGCTACCCCACCTTTTACCACCGCAATGCAACGACAATGGCATTATAATTATAATTGCACTGCGGCGTCGACGTAAACAGCCGGCTTTGTACAGCCCCGCGTACGAACTTCTTGCTCTTATTAAATGAGGCGGTTGTGGCGGCAGCTCGTATGTACCGACATTATTGCGTACCGCAGTAATAGGAGTAATGTACCGTCTTGCCTGAAGCCAAGGTTGTACGAGATCAATGCCGGAGTGATATTAGTATAAAATTATTTCTACTAAAGTATATGTATGCGCGCATGTTCTCATGCTATCAACGACAATGTCTATAGCGGGTCTAGCGGCACAGAGTGAAATATATATATTTTTGTAAGTTCTATATCTTATAAATTCCTTCGAATTTATATAGCTTTAAAGAAAAATATAATTACGATAAAATTAATTCGTTATTTCCGTCCCTCTTACTTTCGTGCTGCGATAATTGCCTTGAAGTTTATTACATAGTATATTTCTTATCAACCGATCTGTCCTACCATTCGCTAGGTAAATATGAGACGTATAAAGGAGATCGGCCGTTTAAAGCGCAATGTGCCCCATGGGACACGTAGCAGTATCGGTGGTAATAAATATGTAAAAGACGGTTTACGAAGTGTACACACAAGCGCCCCGAGTGTATCTGGTAAATGTCGTATTACTTCGAAAAGTGCATACGAATGGCACGGGCTTTTAAAATGAATTATCTGATCGATAGTAGACACTTCATAAGAGACGTAAAACGTGAGTGCTACCATGTCTGTATTCCTTAATCAAACAATCGATTTGAAGGTATAGTGCAATAAAACGCACTACCTTTATTCTTTCTAAAAAGGAGAAATTGTAGAAGATTTAAATGTGTGTGTGTATTATTATTATTAGAATATTTACATACATAAGTTTTAATTTATATAATATATATAATGTTACATATATTTTTATCATTAAACGCCAGAATTGTTATCATAATCTAATCTAATGTCGCATACTAAATCGTGCAATCCGGAAATATCGATCAATAAGAGCCGGAAGAGCTTTCAAGCTTTCGCTCGTTTCAGTTGCGGAAACAAAATTAGATCGAAAATATATATGTATTTGTCGCATATTCAATCATGAATATACCGTGCTGCAGCGTGGACCATTTGCGCGTTTATGGTTATACCTATTTAGCTTTAGTTAGTTAGTGCCCAACTAAGCAACCTATACGGCATTATCCACCGTCAATTTGATCTCTCGACAACATCTACATCAACTCCATATCCTATCCCGGTGCTACGGGATGCCAAAGCTAATCGGGCCTTACTCCAAGATCCCTTTGATGATTTGGACTAGAGGGTGTCTAATAAGATCTATCCCTCCGCACATCTATGCGCGCACGCACACGTGCGTCCAAGTTATAGCTGTTGGAGTCTACATCTCTCAGTGTCGCGCATTCCCTCCGACGCGTTACAATGTCGTTTAGCTTTCCTTAAGATCTTCAATCGAACACAATTAACGCGATCGTGTGTTTAAGATTTGTGTTTAATCCGCTACTGCCTGAGTAATCCTTTTTCGAGCACATGTGATAATATCCGCAAAATCTGTTATCAAGACATCTCTAATCGTTTCACATCTTTTTAGTGGAGGGCAATATTTAAAGAAGTTACACTTATACAATTGTTTTATAAACATTTCTCTTTTCAAATTTCACTCTTTTAACAAAAGATTCTACGTTCTTACAATTTTATTAGACTGAGATGACCGACTAAATCTTAATAATAATAGATTTCAGTCATATCTTACAGATATTTAAGTGCGTCTGGATAGAGCCCTTATTTCACATGTGTATACACATATTCTGTTACATATTATATATATATATATATATATATATATATATGTAACAGAATACATATGTGTTTGTGTGTGTGTTTGTAACAGAATACATATTAACCATGTATGCTTTATGTTTGCGTCTCTTTGAAGGCAGCTTCTGGAGCGCTCTTGGTATGTATTACTCCTCATTAACTGCGCAATATTCCCTAATATGTACGTTTGATCCTATTGAGGAGAATATATCCGTGAGATTTGCCAGCTGCATGAAATGATCGACAATCAACAAGCGGTTGCCATAATTTCGGTCTGTAGCCCAGATTATTTCTATTATTTTGCTGCGATACTGATATTCCTGCATAAACTCGAACGCATCAGATTATATCGATTCAGAGACATGAATATCACTTTACTAGTATCAGTTTACTAAAAGTCAGTATTCTAACAATAAATTTTAATGATACTTTCTTTACCTAAAATTAAGACCGTAATAAATAGCAATAAAAGCATCATAGTATAATACTCGATCATAATTGTCTTTATTTATTCAACTCTCTCTCTCTCTCTCTCTCTCTCTCTTCTCTCTCTTATGCTCAAAGAAAATCACTTATAATAGGTTTAACGTGATTTTTTTGTATTAAATTTGGACTTGATTTCTTTATGGAAACAATAATTATATCTATAATAAGAAGAAAGTGACACAATTCTCGTCTTTCATGTAAAGCGTAACACCTTTAGTTGTATGTACATCGGTAGTCGGTTATTCAACGCCCCTCCAAACAAGTTGAAAGCATTAAGTAAAAGCACTCCTGAGGCGCCAATGTAGTCCGTAAGGCGGGAAAACGGCCTGCTCATTACTCGGCCTGTTAAGTTTTCAACAAAGCCCACGCTAAAGAGTGATTTACACGCCGGGATAAACTCCCTCTTCGCCATGCTTCTATCGCGGTTTTTGTCCGGCTGTATTGTGCCAGCTTACGATTTCAAGCACGATATAAAATCCGATACCTCGAGAAT
Organism: Temnothorax curvispinosus; assembly: GCF_003070985.1. NCBI lineage: Eukaryota > Metazoa > Arthropoda > Insecta > Hymenoptera > Formicidae > Temnothorax > Temnothorax curvispinosus. The sequence continues at coordinate 352,565 of NW_020221746.1, forward strand.
ATAGTAAAATTGCAAATTGATCATTTAAGCGAAAATTACTGTGCAATATATGATAGTAGTCAATTAAATCGAACTTTTCAGATGCCTTTATTCAAACATCTGAAAAAATCCAGTTCATTTAATAAATTAAATATATTTTTGATCACTAATCGATCTTTATAGTTTTAAGAATGTAGAAAAATTATACACGTGGTTATTATTTAACACGAATATTAATATTATCAGTTATCCATGCAAAGCCAATCTTTTGTATTCTTCATCTTCTCATTTGTAGAAGTGTTTATATACTTTATATGAATACATCCATTATCTGCTTCATAACATTAAAACACTGGAAAATGTACGCAATCGAATACAATCTTGTTTTACTGAATATATAGTTTCGAAAAAGATATTTTCAATAAAAAAGTGAACAGAATTTAATTGTCGAAAATTTACATGTTACCATAGACGGCACAGACATATTTCTTCTTCTAAGGGACAAAATGGATAAAAAAGGCGCAATGGGCCATCAAACAAATTTAATCTGATGATAACGCAATACAAAGAACGTCAAATTGTCGTTTTTGACTTTAGTCTTTGATAACTTAGTAACACGGATAAATAATTTTTATACAAAAGATTGTATCTCCTATATTCTGCTAGACAAATTATTATCTAACTTTATTTTTCTTACTTTTTACTTTTACTTTATCTTATTCTACGCAATCGCTTGAGCCGCGTTATAACACATATATGCACACTTAAAACATATTTAAATGTATGAAGAAATATAATAAATATAATAAAATTAAAGAAAAAGAACGTCGTCTTTCAATTTTAGAGTAATCGCTTGAGCTGATTTTTCTAGAATCGTTCTATCATTACGCTTATATAGTACATCACTATCGCTGAGCGTACTACTTCGTTGGTACGCAATAAGAAATAGTTTCAATTCCTTCACGCGCCTGATGATTCATGAGGAATCTAGCGGACGATTATTCGAGTCGCTGCTTGTGTGACGTGACCGGCCAGGCCAAATACGTGTATTCTCAAGCAATAACATCGCAAATGTGTGTTAATTCCCCAAGAATACGCGTCGCCAACCTGACCTACGAAGAAGCGTCCGTCGTCTTCTTTCTTGAAGGTCCAAGCCGATATTGCTTCCTGGATATAAGTACATATATAGAATGACAATCGATGACACTTGATGCTGGTATGTCGACATTATTTATTTCACACACACATACACATGCCTTTTTGCTATAATCTTTGTCCTAATCGGTAATTCGTGTAGATTACTGGCTTTTTCAAGAAAAATATCGACATAAATCTCAAAATTAGAGAGATAAACACCAGGAAAACATACCATATAAATATTTCTAAAACATAAAAAGTTAAAATCACAGAACTAGCAGCTGATTAATTATACGAATTAATAAAAGGAGCTAGCTGTATCAAGGATATATTTTGGATAAAATATAAAAATAAATCGAGTCGGGAGAATGCAGGACTCCGTTTTCGGTCGAATTATGAGAATTTTCGACTCTTGTGAGAATGGAAAATATGACGTAGCGACAGCGACACATCACCCAACTACATTTGTTATAAAAAAAATTTCCAACATCAATTTGTTGTGCTTGTAATCCGTTTTGCGACCTATATATGTAAATATTTTTTACACTCAGACCGACGTGTCCTGCAAAACGTAATAAATATAGTAGTCTAGGAATTATGGAGAATTATGGATGTTAGAAATAAGGATTTAAGCGAGTGCACGCCAGTGTACGCAGCCGACGGAAGAGATGGGAGGGACATTGATGCGCGATTAAATAACTCAGTGAAATAAATCACACATGGAACCATAGCCGGATATATGGCATATATATGTCAGATTTTAAGCTCGTGAACCGAGTATTACGAGGAGCCAGAAAGTCAGCAATAATATTCACTTCGTCTATTTTAGTCGCGCGCGTATATATCCGTGAATTTAGTATCCATCTCCTCACGGATACTTAAACTCTCGTTATGTGTGACTTGTGTGAGTACACCGTGAGCATACGCGCGACAACTTTCAAGTTCATTCCGTACGACTTTGTACCGATACACCCATATTCCATTAGTTTTACGCTCGGATCATTGAGATTTATATATACTAACGGAAAAAAGGCATTAGTATCAAAATCGTTAAGTATAAATCTTAATGTAACGGGAAATACGGTGCATGCGATAAATTAAACGGCGTTACATTATTATTTCATTCTTGCGGTTTATTAATACGATCCATTTACACAGAATGCATTTTAAATTCGATCGTAATAAACTACTGGCAGCGTGGGGATGGTAAATCGAAATATTAAAAACGTGTTAGTCTTAAAAACGAAGCGCATTACCTGCGCGATATCCGCGCTAATAATGTATGAGCGTTCAATTTAAGAATTGCTATCTGATAAATACGCCGACGTTTTGTAGAAACCTATATATATTTCACATTCTCACTACATCGCACAATCCGTACACATCTATATTGTACATATCCAAGTTGTATGTAAACGCAGTATTTCACCTCTGATCGAAAAACAAAACTAGCAGCGGGAACAATCGGAACGGTAAAAAGAGAAACGATGCTTAGTAATTCGATTGTGGAACGGTTAATTTATGAACCATTATGAATGTCTACCATTCGCGCATCTAAAGGCAAATATGATTGCCTTTTACTGTGTTTGGTTTGTAAAGTATATTAATCTTTGCCCATCTAAAGGAGGGAAGGAGCCTATTTCTAGAGAAATCCAGAAATTAGTAGGTACACGTAACGTATCAGAGCGCGACTTATCCATTTGATTTGTTCTCTTTTGGCGATTTCGACATCTTTCAAAAACCTTTCATTATAGCAGTTTATAGGCTTTTGTTCGTGGAATTTTGTCGTTATGATATTCAGAAAATGTTAGTTGAGACATTCAAAGAAAACGCACATTCGACGAAGATCGATAAAGAAAGCGCACGCATAATCGCAAGGAGACGTAAAGTGTAAGAACGTTGAAAACATCAGTGGACCAATGCTACCGATTGGTAAATGAACGCTGGACACCGGCGTTAAACGGATCCATGGATGGTTGCCACAGGACCAAGAATCAAGAACATCTAATGCCGAGCACTTTACGGGAAAGTGATCTTAAAGGTGTTCACCCGATTGAATGGAAATAAAACGTGGACACAACTGCCAATACACTTAGGTGAGATTCGCTGTTCTTGCTGGTCTAAAAAAAGAGAAAGCTCGACGGCGGTGTGGAACTGAGAGGGAGAACGGAAACAATTCCGTGATAACAAGATCCAAGCGAAAGAGCGTTCGTACTGTAACGTGCAAGACGGTACGGAATGGCGTAATGCTAAGGCGTAATAGTTGAGAAACGAGAGAGAAAAAGAGAGAGAAAGGGGGGGGAGAGAGAATATTCGCACATGAGAAGCTAGATGCAACAACAGTGTGAATCCAGTAAAGCTAAAATTTGAACATAACATATTTCTCATGTATAATTAATACATCATTTATTTTTCTGTTATTTTTCTGAATATTTTACGCAACCAAATTTCGCTAATTTTCTGTTATCACTTTTTTTTAGACCAGCAGCGTAGCAGGAAAAGTAGTAAGAAAAAAATTTATTATCTGCATTGAAAATGATTTATGATTCACCCCTGCAATGGAATAAATTTGAGATCTTTCTCTTTATAAGATACGCTCAATGTACGCGCAAAAATGATTTGCATACTAAGAAAATAAAAAAACAAACACAACGTCGTGTCTTGCATACATAAACGAACAAAGCGTAACATGTTTTAGCTCATTGCTTTTTTATCGCAATGTCTCGTATGACATACTAATTCATATAATACGTACATAATCTGATATTAGTGTTAAAACTCAATAGAATGATATCATCGCGAGAAAAATGGCCATGACATATATATATATAGATCTCCCTCTCTCTCTCTCTCTAAAGAGAAATTGAAATAAAATCTACGTGCAGCTTCAAAAGGCGAAGAGATCGAGGTACCGGTAAGGTATATAGAATGAACGGCTAGAAGAAGGGTGCAGGATAGGGGACACAAGAAAGATAGGGGAGAATGCGAGAGAGAAAGAGAGAGGGTTGAAGTAAAGACAGACGGACGGACTGACGGACGGCGGATCCCCGACAAATGGATTAAGCGCAAATTGCTAAACTCTGTTTAATTTGGCCAAATGAATTTTGTTCCGCCAGCCCTCTCCTGTTCTTTCCCCTTCCATCCCTTCCATCCCTTCCATCCCTTCCTGTGCATTCTCCCATCCCCTTTTCATTTCTCTTACTCTTTCTTACTTCTGCGTTTACTCGTGCTAGATAGATCAAACTTTTGGTCAAAATCTTGTTTCCCGCCAGGAAAGTAAGTCGGATTTCAAAACAAGTATACACTTTTACCTTTTTGAGATATTTTGGAAGATATTTAAAAAAATTAATAAAATAAAAAATAAAATTTTTCATTGATGAGAAATTACTTCTCATATTTCCCTTCATATATACAGGAAATAAAATTTATTCTTTTTGGTATAGATTCTTTTATATATGGAAATGGTACTTATATATATTTAATGTAGAAGTGTGAGTTCAATTGTAAGGAAACGTATTTCTTATGTTTCATTCATTACATTACGTGCAAAAAGTATGCAACAAATATTCATTATATGTCGCGATTATATGTCTTTTATTTTAATGTTGACTTTTCGGCCTTTAAATTTGCAGTAAAATATTTATATTTTGTGTCCAATTGTTGATAGTGTGATTGGAAGTCAAAGCAAACTTGCGAATAACGCAATTTAGTATGTGAATTTGCATATACATATACATGTATGTATGCTACAAATGTAAGTCAGTTCGCATCAAAGGCATGATTATGTATGGTTACATGTTGGTCCTGTATATACTGTAGGAGGGTAAATTCATATAATCCGGTTATACAGACATATTGTTTCACAATGTTTGGAACGTCTGCCGGATTAATTTTCAGATATGAGCGGAACAACTTCTCAAACTTGTATCATCAATATTAAAGATCAAACGAATTATCGCCAATAAATAATGCGTCTCTTTCTCATACATCGAAGAATTTACGCCATCTGGATTAGATATGAGGAATTAGTAATGTTCGATCGATCGTATGCTGGTATCAATGAAGCTCAATTTGGTTTCTACATAGTGTACTCGCACAGCGAATATTCGGCGTGACTCATTTATCATATGATGTAATTCGCTACTAAGTACGAGCGTTTTCCGTTGTAATGTGAGAACATTAAGATCGTAGCATCATAGAAAACATCATCAGCTGTACGTTACTGATTAATGATACAAAATTTTGCATTACATTTTATGAACTGCATTATTTTTATGGAATTTATCATTTACTTATTAATTTATTAATACTAACTTTTAAATATTTTGTCAACATTTTACCTATTTTAAGAGCATGTAATATATGAATTCTCTCTCTCTCCCCCCCCTCCCGCTACATAATTCTCTTAAATGACATCATGAAGTTGCAACGAGCCATTTGACAAACAACTCTATCTCGGTATGAGCAGTCGTGTGCGAGGTTTCCAAGCGAGCAGATCGCTTTGACTTGATAAAACAATCACGTTCAACATATTGCATTGGATTATAACCTGAGGGTACCTCACACAACTGCAAACAGTGATATTGACACAAACTTTCACGACACTGGTGTTTAACTTTATCTCGAACGAAAGGAGTAATCGGGTATTCCGATTAAACGTCTATCATGGAGTACTGGACGATAGCCTTATCAATATTAGCCGGTATACTTGCCATTTACTATTACTCGTCCCGCAAAGATTCGAACGTATTTCGGCAGCACGGAATTCCACATGCAAAAGATTATTTCTTGTTAAAAAAGATTTGGAAAATCTTAATACGTCCAAAAAGCTTCGCCGATATGATGACAGAAATATACGAAGTGCATTCTGATGCTAAGTACATTGGTATGTTTGATTTCACGAAATCGATCGTAATGATCCGTGATCTTGAACTCCTCAAGTCTGTCGCTATCAAAAATTTTGACGCGTTTCAAGATCACCTCTTTTTCGGCAACGAAACTCAAGATCCGCTTTTCGGAAACAATCTGTTTGCCCTTCGCGGCGACAAATGGCGTGACATTAGAGCGCTTCTGAGTCCCGCTTTTACAGCTAGCAAAATGAGAGCGATGTTTCAATTAATATCCGAGTGTGCTGTGAATTTTTCCGAGTACGTAATGAACGTACCGTCAGACAAACGCGTTATGGAAATGAAAGACATATTCACGAGATACGCTAGCGATGTGATCGCCACATGCGCCTTTGGTATTAACGTGGATTCGATGAGAAATCCGGAGAACGAATTTTATGTTTTCGGCAAAAAAACGACAGATTTCGGCTTCGTTGCTCTTATAAAAATTTTAATGTATCAGCACGTGCCGTCGCTCATACGTCTGTTAAATCTCAAGTTAATAGATGATCGTACTAGTGCATTCTTTGTAAATCTGGTAGCTGATACTATAAGGATCAGAGAAGAGAAAGGTATTACTCGCCCGGACATGATCCAGCTGCTAATGGATAGCAAAAGTAAAAGAGAACCCGGGAGAGAATTGACCATTTTGAACATGACATCGCAGGCGTTTATTTTTTTTCTCGCTGGTTTCGAGACCAGCTCAACGCTGATGAGTTTCGCGGCACATGAAATTGCCGTCAATCCAGATGTCCAAGAGAAGCTGCAAAATGAGATCGACAAAGTTTTGAAAGATACGAATAGCCAACCATCTTATGAGGCGATCAACGGAATGAAGTATTTAAATGCCGTTATCAACGAGGCTCTCAGGAAGTATCCGGTACAACCAATGACGGACAGATTATGCGTGAAGGATTTTGAATTGCCTCCTGCACTGCCAAATGCAAAGCCGTATCTTGTGAAAGAAGGAATGTTACTCTTCATCCCGTTTTACGCGCTTCAACATGACCCTAAATACTTTCCAGAACCGGATAAGTTCAAGCCCGAGAGATTCCTCGATGAAGGAGATCGGTGTAATTTTGACGCTTATTATCCATTTGGATTAGGCCCGAGGATGTGCATCGGCAATAGGTTTGCGTTACTAGAGACGAGGACTTTGTTATTTCATCTTCTGGCTCGTTGCCAGTTAATGCCGTGTGAAAAGACTTCGATATCTGCAAAGTTACAAAAAGGCGGATTCTCAATGCGGATTGAAGGCGGTTTCTGGTTGAGTATTGTACCGAGAGAGAACCGGCATCCTACAATTACCGAAGCAAACTAGTCGTGTCGGTTCCAAAGTCCACAGTAATTCAAGTATAATAACGCAGTTGAACAGTAGGAATATTCAAAAACATATATATATAAATTTACGAATATAGACAGAAATCACGTACCACACATTATACGTTATATTATAATATAGACGATGTGTTACATTATTACAACATATATATAACAATGCGCAAACATCGTTAAAACGTACAATTTGTAAAATTGCACATACTAATCTTTTTATTATTATTGTTTATATATATATGTGCATTAGGATAATAATAATAAAAAAGATTAGTGGTACGTGGAAATTTGCGATATGTATTGCGGCAATTCTACGAATCGTTTTAACGATGCGCGAGCAGTTTTGATGATAACAGATTCTTTTAACATTCCATTGCCAGGAATTATTGACTAGCTAGAACTTGACATATTCAAAGTCGTTCGTCAGAAATAAATAATCTAATGCAATTTCGTAATTTTATATATTAAAATAGATATTAATTGATATCAATCACGTTATATATTAAGAGCAAGTAAAAGGTATGAGCAAATATACTTGTTTAACATGATAAATATAGATACTTGAAAATGTTAAATAAACGTTAAACTGTCGAATCCAGTGTTCATTTTAATTACAAAAATGTATCATATCGATAACAACGAAAATACTTATGATTAATATGACGCAACATACTTGTTAACTTCACTTGCGCAAGCGATGACAAGTCGGATGTTATATATCTGAAAGATTGCGTCAGTGCAGCAGCAGTCGACCGTCAGCTTTTGACGCGTAACGTTGTGCCTTGGTATCATCTTCGTATTAACAGCACGATAAATAAAAATATTCAAGAAACAAACCGATTACGAAAAATGTGCAATAATTGACTTCATTTTTCACAAAACTATATGGTGTATACTAATTTAGTGGAGAGAAAACAATAGTGATATATATATATCAATATGATATATATAATTGCTTTGTCGGTGATAGCAGGTGCTTTAGGCCTTTATTATTTGTTCAAGGATTTGAATCACTTTAAAAAACATGGCATACCGCATAAGACACCTATTCCTTTACTGGGAAATATGGGACCATCGATCTTTCGTCGTCAATCTGTAGCCGAACTTGTAAAGGACGTTTACAATCTACATCCCGAAGCTAAGTACGTTGGCATATTTGACATGACCGTTCCACTTGTGATGATTCGCGATCCCGAACTCATTAAGACCATCGCATTAAAACACTTCGAGCAGTTCCCTGAGCATCGCACTTTCGTAGATGAAAATCAAGATCCATTATTTGGCAGAAATCTTTTCTCTATTCGCGGAGAGAAATGGCGGCAAGTACGATCTTTATTGAGTCCAGCCTTTACATCGAGCAAAATGAAAAGCATGTTTAAGCTAATGTCGGATTGCGGTGCCGACTTCGCTAATTACTTGGCGCAATTGCCACCAGAGCAGAGGGTAGTGCAAATGAAAGACATCTTTACGAGGTATACTAACGATGTGATTGCTACTTGCGCTTTTGGCCTTAGTGTTAATTCCATGAAAAATCCGGAGAATCAATTCTATGTATACGGTAGAGAAGCGACTACTTTCGACAGTATTGCCTTAATAAAGCTATACATATTTAGAAGCTTGCCTTGGTTTGCACGATTGGTCAACTTGAAATTGATTCGTCAAACCATAGCAGAATTCTTCCGAAATCTCATAGAAACCACCATAAAAACTAGGGATGAGAATGGTATCGTTCGTCCTGATATGTTGCAATTGATGATGGAAAACAGAGGTAAGGAAGGCAAGGCAGAATTGTCTATCGATGATATGGTAGCACAGGCTTTCATCTTTTTCTTTGGTGGCTTCGAGAGTACTTCAACGTTAATGTGCTTTGCCGCTCACGAAATCGCAGTAAATCAAGATATACAAGAAAAACTTCAAAAGGAGATTGACCAAGTCTTGGAAGAAACAAATGGACAAGCACCTTACGATGCGGTTAATAGCATGGAATATTTAGATGCTGTGATCAACGAAGCTCTCAGGATGTATCCGGTTGCTGTAGCAATGGACAGATTATGCGTAGAAGATTTCGAGCTGCCGCCGGCATTACCAGGATTAAAACCATATTCTATAAAAAAAGGACAAGGCATTTGGGTACCGGTTTATGGACTTCAACAGGATCCTAAATATTTCCAAGAGCCGGAGAAGTTTGATCCCGAGCGGTTTCGTGGTGAACGGAAAAAGGACAGTCTCAACTGCGGAGCCTATCTACCTTTCGGTCTTGGTCCAAGAATGTGCATAGGTAATAGATTCGCATTGCTGGAGACGAAGGTTCTACTTTTTCATCTATTGGCCCGTTGCGATTTGAAAATCTGCGAGAAGACGCCAATACCACTCAAGATCGCTAAGGACGGCTTCAATATGAAGGCTGAAGGTGGTTTCTGGCTGAAGGTGTTGCCACGAAAAGATACACATCACACTCTTGCAGCTAATATTGTTAATGGATCACACTAAATGTAAGAATTTTAATAATTTTTTATAATTCCTTGAAAATTTGGAAGTAAAAGACATTTTAACAAAAAAAAATAATTTCTGTTATTTTTTTAAATAACAAAAATAATTATATTTTCAAAATGATATTGATTTAAAGGAAAATAATTTTCAATTCATAAAATTGTTTAAATTTTTCAAAATATACGATGCAGAAACTTATTATATAATTAAAAAATTTGATATAATAAAATAAAATAGCATTTCCAAAAATATATAAAAGATCGCCTAAAATGTAGTTGTATTGTTATATGATATAATGTTATTTAAATTTCAGATAAAATGGAAACAATGAAACTAAAAGGAACACGAAACAGGACATTTCTTTCTTAATGATTCGGCAAGAAGATGTTGCGTGCTTATATGTTGCTGCAAGCTCAAGAAATGACAATATTCTTGCATTAAAAATATTTTTCACATTAAGCACAGTCACATTATGTTGTATAAGTTTCTTTCGAAATGGTAAAAGAAGAGAGCGTGAAAGAAATTAACGGATTAAATACTATTTCTTATCTCACGTTGTTATCATCAATCAATTTTTCTTCGTAATACAGATAACTGTGCAATTATAGTTAAATAACCACTTGTATTTTTCCATTGCACTTCTTTGATTTTTGTAACAAATATTTTCATAATTTTTTACATTAATATAAAGATGTGTTATACAAACAAGAAGCTAAAAATGATTTAAGCAAATTATTACATAACTATGGTCAAAAACAAAATCTAGTTATACACAAAAGTTATACAAAAATATTATATAAAAAAGTAATAAGTACAAAAAAGTTATAAAGATTAGGATTAGATTATTCCAGAATATTATTTTATTACAGAATATTGTTTTGGTTTTTTCTTAACCTATGTATCTATACAAAAATGTATATAAAATAATAATATATATAAAATAAACATTTTCGAATTTTATATGTTATTTGAATAAACACATATTTCAAGATAGAAAAAATTAATCAAAATTTATCATTTTACAATAGACATCATTTTCATTAATTTTCCCAAATCTTTTGAAATAGTTACAATGCACTTTCAAAATATTTCTGCGTTTTTGTAATATTCATTATTAACAGAAATATATGTACCTATAAACTTATTGCAAATTGTAAAATAGATTTTATATATATATATATATATATGTATATAGGTATATAATATATATAATATTTTAATTCTCTAGAAGTTAAATTATATTTCTAGAAATAAAAAAAATATTTAATACAAAAAATATCGAGATTATAATAGTTGTGAATTCAAGTATAATAATTGTTAATTCAAGTCAAATCAAAATTATGTAGAATTAGAGTTATAAGCATCAATTAAAATTAATCATTGGTATTACGTAGAGTTTGCGTGCTTAAAGATGCATAATAATGTGTAGGTATGTGAGTATTCATCTCAATGCTATTAATTTTCATAACTTAGCTAATATTGTTTTTGTTTGTTACATAAATATTGCGCGAAATAGAAAAGCGATTAAAAATTATAATTTATACATATTTTCTGGTATAAAATATGTAATAATGTTTTAAATAAAGCACAATTGTATATTAAACATATATCAATGTGCAAAGAAAAAAAAAGATTGTTGAGTAAAAAATTTATAAAATTTAGTTTAGTATTATTTTTTTCTATTTAAATTAGAAAAACAAGACTACTCATCCTATTTCCTAGAATTACTTTGTATATTATTTTATCAAGAGAATGCTCTATCGAGTTAAGGTATTGTAAATAAATTGTCAAATTCTAACAAAAAGTCGTACTATCATCCAGATTCCTCCACATGATTATATTGATGCCTATTCATTAGATGTAAGAGGAACATTACTCGTGGAAATAGCAGTCGTTCATCATCGACTGACGCGGTTAACATCGATCATACACGAGCGTTTTTTAATCACGCCGCATAAATATTCAAGTAAGATTCATCGAGTGAGCTGCGCATTACGTTTCTTCGAGAGTTTAATTGCATCGTGTAGAAAAAGTTATTAACATGATATATGTAATTGTCTTGTCAGTAATACTAGGCATTTTAGACCTATATTATTTCCTTTTCAAGGATCTGAATTACTTCAAGAAATACCAGGAAGGAATTCCGCATGTAACGCCTCTCCCCCCCCCATTGTGGGAAATCTATGATCAAAGATCATTCGGCGTCAATCTGTAGCTGAACTTGTCAACTCAACGCACAATTTACATATTGACGCCACGTATGTCGGCTTGTATGATATGACCAAACTACTTCTAATAATTTGCGATCTCGAGCTTATTACATCCATAACATTAAAACATTTTGAATGAAACAGATGGCGAGAGATGCGATCAATATTGAGTCCGGCTTTCACATCCAGTAAAATGAAAAGTATGTTTAAGCTAATGTCGAATTGCAGCATCGATTTTAGCAACTACTTGGCGCAATTGCCATCCGGCGGAGAAAAAGGATAATGGAAATGAAAGACGAGATATACAAATGATGTAATCGCTACTTGCGCTTTTAGTGTCAATGTTGATTCTATGAGAAATCCGGAGGACGAATTCTATGTGTATGGCAAGAAAGCGACTGTTTTCAACACTCTTGTCCTTTTCAAGATCTGTATATTTAGAAGCTTGCCTTGGCTGGCACGAATAATTAAACTGAAAATTGTTCATGAGAAAATATCAAATTTTTTTCAAGCCCTCCAAGAAACCACCATAAAAATTAGAAGTGAAGAAAATAAAAAATGTTTAACCAGACATGTTACAGCTGATGATAGACAGTAGTAACAGAGATGGCAAGACGGAATTGACTGTGCAACGATATGATAGCACAGGCATTTATATTCTTCTTCCAAGGCTTCAATAGCAGCTCAACGTTAATGTGTTTTGCCGCTTACGAAATCGCGATAAATCAGGATATTCAAGAAAAAAATACAAACTGAGATTGACTGGAAAATTAAAATGATCACGTAAGACTTATTATTCTTAACTTTCCGATAAGAAGATGTTTATACTGATTCACAAGATTAAGTGAAGTAAAATCGCTGAATCATTAACACTCCTCATATCCTATCTGCAATGCTAAAACGATGTGATTATCACAAGAAGCACATATGCATCATCATCATCATCATCATCATCATCATCCAGCCTGATTTGTCCACTGCTGAACGTAGACCTCCCTTAAATTTTAGTGAAAAAATTTAAGGAAGGCCTACGTTAAGATATGCATAAGTATCATTAATTAACAAAGTAAAAAAGAGAAAAAAAAACAGAAATGAGGACGGTATGTATAATACATAACGTAGCTCTGATATTAGCTTCATAATTTGTTATAATAATTGCAATTAAATGTATTAATTTTTATAAATATCGTTATCTAATTATTATTCTGATGTTCTTTTATCCCGATTTCTTTGTTCTCTGTCTCTTTGTTTCAGTCAAAATCGCAATATTTTTGCGATCTAAAAGATAACTTCAAAAGATAATGTAATATTCCTCGAATGATAAAGAGAGTTGTTGTTATTATTTTTTGCTACAAAGATGATGAAATAGGATATGGAAAGGGTTAAAGATCAAGTGTTGCTTATTATCTTGTGTCGCGATCATAAATCAACTTCTGACTTGTAATATAGATTTTTTCTGATGCAATCAATTTTTTGCGCAGTTATTGCTGTGATAATCATCTATATTTTTGTTTGTTATATATATGGTATTGAGTTCTTCGAAAAATATTTTCATCATTCGCTATATTTTTAATACAAAAAATATATGTACGTAGATCATATATTGAGATATTATGTAAATAAAATTACTTTATCGCTTACCGTTATTTATCATTTACTGTGAGGAATCGACACATCCAGATAACATAAAAATATACATTACATTAGCATACAGAAATATTTTGCTGATAATGTTGGTTCAAAAAATCTCTTCAAAATCATGTTAGATTTTATATTCGCGTTTATTTGAACACTTTCGTTTACAATATTAATTTAACCTCGCTTTGCTCTGTTTAAATAACATACCCAGGTAGCACATATTAGTTCCATATACGTTTTTTGAACGTATACATAGTTTCATAACCGTATAAAGAACCATTAAGAAACGTTTGAACAAAAATGTTTTTGAAACCATGATTAAAGAAACGTATGTTTTACGTTTCTACAGTTAATAAAAATATCTATTTATTAAATTTTTCCTTTCAAAATTATAATTTGCTTTATCTATAGCTTTAATAGCCTTTTTTGAAAGATTTAAATTTATATTGCACTAATTATTGCACAAAATAAATCATTTTATCCATGCACATATATATCCACTTATTTACTTAAATTCATTTTGTCCTACCGGTCTTAATCATTTGTCATCAAACAAATCTAAACTTAGAAAACTTCCAATAGTTGCAAAATAAACGTTCTGTTGAACGTGGCCATTAAAAGAACATTTATACGTGTGTTCCGTTTTGAAGAATCCTTCCTGAACTGGTGCACATCAGCAATGCAATTAAGTTAGAGTGAGACAAGTATATTTTGTTTCATTTTAACTTATTGCACGAATGTGCACCAGTTCACGAATTTTTTCGAAAAAAAATAGACGTCATAAATGGTATATGCATAAAGCTTCTAGAACATTCTCACGCATGTCTCAAAGACGTCATAAACACGTTCGAAAGACGTGAAAAGTAGGAATTTTAAATGTCTTTATCTAAAATGTCTTTATCGTTAAAACAAAACGTTTCTATAATAGTTTTTTAAATGTTATTTTATCGGAAAAAAATGTTCCATCGAACGTTTTTCGAATGGACATTTTTACTCATGAGAAACGTTTCTAGAAATCGGTTATAAAACGTTTCGGAAAAACGCTTATAAAACATTTCTGAAACGTGTATGTGCTACCTGGGATTAAGATATAGGCCGTTGAATTTCTAGAGAGAAATAAAAATATAATTCCATAATATTATCTCTTCAAAGAGAAACCTCCTATTATATACTATACCGACACAATTATCGAAACAGGAACGGTAAATCCAGATGCACTTATGCATTTGATTAAATTTTGTAATATAATATTTTATCGAGAGGCTATCCCCACTAATGTACGATATGTCAATTCGAGTCTATTAAAGCCAATTAATATGCGTTGTATGCGAGATCCTGACCGAGTCATAAACAATAGATTCCCCCCACACGATATCATGTACACCGTATATAAAAGAGAATATAGTTCATGTGGATATAGCAATTGACCGTTGTTCTCCGACGCGTAACGTCGGGCACTTTAATAACGTATCACATAAATATTCGAATAATAGACCTGTCTAGTAAACTGTGCATTACGTCTCTTCGTGAGTTCAATTGTATGGTGTAAACACGACTATCAACATGATATATGTAATCGTTTTGTCGGTGATAGCAGGCACCCTAGGCCTCTATTATTTTCTCTTCAAAGACTTAAATTACTTCAAGAAACATGGAATACCGCATGTGAATAAGTCTTTTCCTATAATAGGAAATATGGGACCAACAATCTTCCGTCGCCAATCATTACCTGAGTTTGTCAAATCGATATACGATTTATATCCTGACGCCAAATACATCGGCATGCATGATATGAGACAACCAATCATAATGCTTCGCGATCCTGAACTTATTAAATCCGTGATATTAAAACATTTTGACATATTCATGGATCATATTACTTTCATCGATGAACATCAAGATCCATTTTTTGGGAAAAACCTCGCCGTCCTTCGTGGAGAGAGATGGCGCGAGGTAAGATCTATATTGAGCCCGGCTTTCACGTCCAGTAAAATGAAAAGTATGTTTAAGCTGATGTCACATTGCGGTGTTGACTTTAGCAATTATTTGGCGGAACTGCCGCCGGAGAAGAGAACAATGGAAATGAAAGACGTTTTCACGAGGTATACAAACGATGTAATCGCTACTTGCGCTTTTGGCGTTAGTGTAGATTCTATGAAAAATCCAAAAAACGATTTCTATATGTACGGCACGGAGGCAACCAATTTCAAATCCATTCTTCTCAAGTTTTACATACTTAAAGGCTGGCCTTGGCTAGCACGAATACTTGGGTTGACTATTGTTTCTGAAAAAATAGCTAATTTTTTCAGAGATCTCATAAAAACCACCATAAAAACTAGGGATGAGAATGGTATCGTTCGTCCAGACATGTTACAATTGATGATGGAGAGTAGAGGTAAAGATGGCAAGACAGAATTGACTGTCGACGATATAGTAGCACACGAGTTCCTTTTCTTTTTTGGAGGCTTCGAGAGTACTTCAACGTTAATGTGTTTTGCCGCTCACGAAATGGCAGTAAATCAAGATATACAAGAAAAACTTCAAAAGGAGATTGACCAACTCTTGGAAGAAACGAATGGACAAGCACCTTACGAAGCGGTTAATGGCATGGAATATTTAGATGCTGTAATCAACGAGGCTTTGAGGATGTATCCGGCTGGTTCGATGTTGGACAGATTGTGCTCAAAAGACTTGGAGCTACCACCAGCATTGCCTGGTATAAAACCCTTCACTATAAAAAAAGGGTGCGGCATCTGGGTACCGGTTTATGGACTTCAACAGGATCCTAAATATTTCCAAGAGCCGGAGAAGTTTGATCCCGAGCGGTTTCGTGGTGAACGGAAAAAGAACAGTCTCAACTGCGGAGCCTATTTACCTTTCGGTCTTGGTCCAAGAATGTGCATAGGTAATAGATTCGCATTGCTGGAGACGAAGATTCTACTTTTTCATCTATTGGCCCGTTGCGATTTGAAAACCTGCGAGAAGACATCGGTACCGATGAAGATCGCTAAGAATAGCTTTCTTATGAAACCTGAAGGAGGATTCTGGTTAAATGTAACGCCAAGGAAAAATACGCATCATTCTATTACAACTAATGTTATTACTGGAACAAGCCAGATGTAAGAAAAAAATTATTTGTCAAATTTTTAAAATTTATAATTAAATGTATCAAACTAGCTTCTGATTTTTTAGTTAACGTAATGTTGATTAAAAAGGAAGTTTTTTAAAACAAATAATTGCATAAGATAATCAGGAACAAAAAATATATATATCGTTATATGTTAAAAATTTATACAAAAATTTTATATATAAATATTTATAATATACATATACTAGAATTAGTTAGCCAACATTAGAGTAAGGAAAATTAGTTAACGTTATTATATTGTGTTAATTAGTGTTATAAAATATTATGCATATTTCAATAATTTGCTAATTTGTATGTATATTGCGAAGTATGTATATCTTTGAATAATACGTCTGCCATTTAATTGGATTATGCATATATTTGGAAAAATGTTCAAAAAATTGAACAAAAAAATAATCGGTTTTTGTGAAAAAATTTTCATGTGTCATACATATTATTGCAATAGGAAAGTGCATGCATAAAACTATGTGCATATTTATACACTTGATAATATTTACTAAGTTTTATATATAATATATCGTTTCATTGAAAATGTATACTGTAGCTGACGATGAAAAACAGAAATAAGAAAGAGAACAAAAAATAATTCATTATCGAAAATATAATGCTTATAATGCTACAAGTATTTGCTTCTTTTCCTTGATGGTTTTTCGATAGCAATTCGACACTGATAAGTTTCACAAAATTATCGTCAATCGTGATATCTCAGATTAGTTTCTAAATCGATGAAACATTGAGGGACTTGAATAGAAAACATTCTTAGCGATCAATGAGATGGAATATATTTGGATGCTGTAATGAATAAAACTCTCAGAATGTATAAATGGTATTGAACAGAATATATGTAAAGATTTTTAAATTCCGGACCGATCTTTCGAAGCGAAACTTTACTTAAAAAAAGAGCAAATATTTTAGTATCAATTTACATTATAACATGATAACTTTTAACATGACTTTAAGTACTTTAAAAAATCACAAAGTTCGATTCTGAACGATTTCACAGTGTGAGCGGAGAAAAAGTTAATTTTAACTCCGACACTTTTATCCGTCCTTCGGCTTGGGCTAAAGAACGTGTATAAATGATAGATTTACTTTCTATGAGACGAAAATTTTGTTAATTTAAATACTGTTATAAGATGAATTGCGACTTTGCAATAATTTAATGCCACTCAAGTTTTCTAAAATAGGCTATGAAAACTGAAAGTGGTTTCTGAATGTAATGTCGAAAAAATTTTAACATAATTACTTTAATTACCGTAGATATGTCAGTGTAAACAAATTTTTTAGTTTAATTGGTCTTAATTATAAGTTAGATTAGGTATGATTAAATATAAATCTTTTTAAGAATATTTTTTGTACAATAATTTTTGTATGATTAATATATGTAACATTGATTTGAGAAAAAAATGTTCTTCTTAGCTGCATATTGTTCGCAGTTTCGTGTTTTATTTTGATATGTAAAACTTCTTACTATATAAAATGATAATTTTAATAAATATTGATATTAATATGTATATATTATATATTGTTTCGATTATATAAATATATCAGTTAATATTAGAAATTGCGATTTACATATGCATAAACAAAGTAATAGGGATGTTATAAATATTTAAGGAAAAGAGAAATGAGAATGAGAAGGGAGAAATAAGAAATGTGTTGAGAGAATACAGTTAAAAAATATTTTTTTGTAAATATATAGATCATAGATCTCTTCCATAGAGCAGTTCAGATTTATTGCTGTACTGATACAAATGCCGATTATCAGGGTTCAGAGTGTCAAGTCTGTGACAGATCTCTCGCATTGACCAAAGAGAATCTGCATTGGTTGCACGTTCTCTCTCATGCAGTTGCATGGTGGATATAACAGTCGTATAATGTATTCGGCTACGTGATTGGGCGTTTCCAGAGACACGATACGAGCTTGTGAATGCCGCTTTAATGAGCGGTCGGAAGAGCGTGCGCTTTCTCGGCGCGGCGCCCAGCACTGCCAAGTCTGCCAAAGGAATCGCGACTCGTGGTGGTCTTCGACGGACAAACCGAACCAATTTCTATCAAATAAGATGCTTGCGTGACGCACCGCGTCGTGCCGCGCCGTCGCTACTGAACCCAAACTGAACACTTTGTTGCATTTGATCCATTTGACCATTAGACGCAGTTATCCTTCGCTGCTACGGAAAATCCTTGTAATTTAGATAATTAGTAGCCGACTGAACCACTTAATTATATTATCATTAGTCGAATTCTATCTAATGCATTCTAATGAGCAGGCTAACAGGCAAGAAAAATAAGAAATTTCTATATTTATATCTGTTAAACTAGTTAGAAATAGTAAAGAGAACAATATTTTTTACAACAATATATAATCTAAACACGTTAAACGATACGTAATTGAAAGAAAACTATTACAATGTTAATAATGATTTCATTACAAAAAATATAAATCTAGTGAGCGATCTTAAATGTCTTTTTGACAAAAAGATACTTTATAAGTTACATTAAATTTAATGTAACATATACATAAGATAGTTTGCAGCGTGATTATATTGGTAAAAATAACTATCAGCTTTTCGAAATGTGTGTTTGAAGAAACGTTCTCTGGCTCGATAAAAGTACCTTTTCTAATCTAATTCACTTACTGCCGTTGGAAAGGGACTGCATGCTGGAGAAGGGCCAAGAATTGATGAAGTGGAGATCATAAGGGTGGCTCGAAACGATGTATTGTCTCGCTACGAAGAAATTGAACAAGGTAAGTGGTAAAAACACTCTTACAATTCTTTTCGGAGTTTCTCGCACTATGCTATTTACATGTAATTACAAGCACTGTACTAAATATTAAAACTAAAAAGTTGTACGATTGAATCGATCATTGAATTAGTACAGAAATGTATCTCTTTAAGTTTTAGTTTTATTTTATATCTTATTTTTTACATAATATTTTATTTGTTCTTATATAAATATCAAAGAGAATACTAGATCCATAATAGCATCATAAAATAATAGCAACCTATTATTTTGCTTATTTAAATAAAACATGTATTGAATACATGTGCACATAATATAATAAAATAAAAAGTTATTTTGTTAAATAAAAAATATTCTGCTATGAAGTGATATTGGAGTTCATATAATCATATAAAATGTATGATTGCGTTAAAGTTACAAAAAATAAATTAATTATAATGATAATTAATAACTTTGAAAAATTAAAAGCAAATATTAGATAGACATATAATTAGATATTCATTTTATATAATTTTTGTAAGAATTTATAATTTGAGAAATTAATTATCCAGAATTGCGCAATATGTGTATTTTATATAAATTGTTATTTAATATTATTAAATAACAATTTAAATTTAATACTATTATTTAATAATAATTATCTCTATAGCCTACATACATTTATTCTTATTGCTTTTTTTGTTTCCACGAATCATATACGAATTATATATAAGAAATGTTCATATTATACAGAACAAGATTATAGATTCGATTCTATATAAATAGGAATTGCTACAATCTGTCCCGATCACGCTTTCGTTAAATTATATTTCAATAATATCTACTAATTATTAATATTTGCAACAAATAATTTCAATACATTATATAATTTTGAATTCATTATTACTGCATATAATACAAATACTATGTAATAAGTACGTATTTATAGTAATTTCTATTACAAATCAATTTTTATTACAAGATACTTTTTCGTTATTATTATTTAAAATGTTTTCTAACGATAAGACTTAGCCCTTCACTACTGTAGACTCCAGCGCAGGATGCATATGTTTTCTACGCTGAATATTTAACCAGAACCCATTCTCCGGCATCATTATCAGACTTTTCTGGAATTTTATTGGGGATGGAGTTTTCGCGGAAGGTTTCAGTTCGCATCGCGCTAACAAATGAAACAGCAAGACTTTGACTTCCAGCATGGCAAATCTGTTAGCTATGCACATTCTTGGTCCTAACCCAAATGGCATGTAACACGAAGAATTATGGTACATCTTGTTGTCAAAAAATCTCTCTGGAGAAAATTTCTCCGGATTATCGTAGTATTTTTTATCACGATGGATTGCGAAAACCGGAATCCAAAAAACCATACCCTTCTTCATGATGAAAGATTTTTCGTTCGGCAATGCGGGTGGTAATTCATAAGTTTTGTCGCATACTCTTTCTAAGAAGCCGACTGGTGGATATAATCTGAGAGCTTCGTTTATCACCGCATCTAAATATTCGAGTCGGTTAATGGCTTCGTAAGACACTTCTCCTTTCGACTCCTCCAAAACGTTGTCGATCTCTCGCTGTAATTTGGCCTGAATTTCTGGGTTAGCTGCGATTTCGTGAGCTGCGAAGGACATTGCGGTTGAGCTGGTATCGAAGCCACCGAAGAAAAAGATGAACGCTTGCGCAGTCATGTCGTCGATGTCTAGTTCTCTACGACCTTCTTTGCCTCTAATATCCATCATCAATTGTAACATATCCGGGCGTGTAATGTGCTCCGCATCACGAGTAGCGATTGTAGTCTTTATAATGTTCTTGAAAAAGTTCGACACGTAATCGTTGATAAGCTTTACATTGAGAAATCGTCCGAGACTCGGAAAAGTTCTCAGAAAAAAAAACTTTAGGGCGCGGCTCCCTAAAAAGCTAGTTGCTTCCTTGCCGTAAACATAGAACTTGTTCGTTGGATCTTTCATAGAGTCGATCTTGATTCCGAAAGCACATGTGGCGATGACATCATTCGTATATTTGGAAAAGGCATCTTTCGTGTTTATATCGTTTTTGTCTGCTGGCAGTGTCGATAGAAATTTAGCAAAATCTACAGCACATTCCGACATCAACGTGAACATTATTTTCATCTTGCTAGACGTAAAAGAGGGACTCAACAGAGTTCTCACGTTCCGCCATTTTTCTCCGTGAAGAGAAAACAAATTTTTACCAAGTAAAGGATCATTCAAATCGGAGAAACCACGACGATCTGGAAATGCTTCGAAATTCTTAACAAGAATAGTCTTAATGAGTTCCGGATCGCGAAGCACGAAGATTGGATTTGTCGTGGCATAGAATCCAAAATACTTTGCGTTTGGATTAAAATTGTATAACTTTAAGATGAAATCGGTGAATGATGTTCGGCGACATATAACCGATGTCATGATTCCGAAATTTGGAACAGGCGGTACGTGTATAACACCATGTCTTTTAAAAAGATTAAAATTTTTAAAAAGATAATAAATGCTGATCGCACCGATCACTATCGATAACAATATCGACCAATATTCCATGGCAAATGTTATTTGAAAATTTCTCGCAACGATTTCTTCGCAAACGCTTTGTATAATGTGACACAGCGATACTGCCGACACGAGTCGTTGGAGACAACTGCTCGTACAGCAGTTTCCTATCTCATAATATACCAGCAATCTTTCTGATGCAAAAGTTTTCAGGCTGACATTATGTCATTATGTAAGCCTGATCAATCATTGATACTTTACACTTTACACGGTATAAATTGATAAATCTTAAATAATTCTTTTAATTATATAATTTATAATCATATAACATACAATGTTAATGTAATAACATCTAAATATGTAGCTATTTGTTATGTATGTTAGATGTTTGCACATATGTATGTACACATACGCAGATATGTGAAATTAAACTGCTTATATAATCCGTAGAGGAAAAATAAAGGAGCTTACATAATTGTGTTCAATTGGCAATTTGCATATAAAATCGAATAAAATAAAAAATAAATAATATATAAAAATATTTGTCGCTTTGGGTTATTTTATGAATTATTACGTTGTACATATATTTTATCAAAAGAAAACGCACCAATGTGTCACTGGAAGTATTTTATTTGAATCTGGAGAATAATAAAAAGTTATACAGTTTATAAAAGAACGAAATCTTATAAAATAACGCTATATATAGACATGAGACACGTCATTATTTTACTTTATCTTATATTTCTTATCGTTATGTTTGTTTGTTTGTTATATCTATTTTTTATCATTACTTCTTGGTACGAAATGAATATCATCGATAAGGATCTCATTTACGTAACAAGTTTGTGCAGCATGTCATTTATAGATTTGATAAAACTACATCATATAGGTTTTGGTTTGATATCTAAAAAATTATTATTCTCATTATTATTCATTATCAATAGACATACTTATTCGTCAACTACATCAGTATTCTTTATCAGTATATGACAAAATTACCTAGTAACTGTTTTTATAAAAAAAAAATTGTTATGTTACGACAATCATCGCCTTGTCTTAAGGATAGATTTTTTGGTACATTTAAAAATCAATTTTTTTTAGTAAAGAGTTGTTTAGAAGATTTATAAAAGTAAAATGTACAAATTATCAATTATTAATTATCAATTTTCATTTTTAACTTTCTCATTGTTGTACTGCTTGTATATTATAAAAGAAATAAAAACTTATAGAGAGTACTAAAGGATTGTTAAAGCTATCATATAATGTGGTACTCAAAATTCGAATTAAAAGATGACTGAAATTGATGTATTAAAATTGTTAGCAACATCTATTAGCAAAAAATACAAATACAATTTTTTGTTATTTTATATAAATCTTAACAATTTTAAATTTACTAGAATACATTATTCAGCGTCAGATTATATAAGTTATTATGATACACTATTAAAATTTCAAAATTATTAGAAAATTAAACTATAAAATTGGTTGATGTTGTTAATGATATTCTAAATTATGGTATATGCTAGTATCAAACATATCCATTATCATTAGTAGTTTTTGCTGATTTACTTTCATCATAATCTTGAATTTATGTACAAATTTATGATGTCCACTTTTCTACTCTCGATCTTGACCTTGACTTCCATCAGATTATACAGATGAGAATATATCATTCTGACAATCATTCTATTAACTCGATCGTTTGATAAGCATTGCTCTCAATGATTTAAGTCGAAAACAAGGTTACAGCAAGGTTATAATGTCGAAATGCTTTTAAAAACAATCTTACGATTTTTGCATATTTCGAAATTTATGAAGAAAAAGGTATTGCAACTTATGTATGATTGAATATATATGATTGTATATATTGAGCAACTACGCTAAACATTTTTTTAAATAAATGTAATTATTTCGAGATATAATTAAACATGTAACAAATTTTTGTTATTTTATAAAACAACTTAAAAATTTTCAAGAATATTAAGAACGTATTTTTTACAATAATTTTATTTAATGATTTTGGATTTATGACGAACGACAGGTAAGGAAAAAATAAAAAAATGTTTTGCTTCGTATATTTTGGTAGTATTATGAAATTTTAATTAATAAATAATCCTTTATATTATTTTTTTAGCTTTAATGATCATCTTGATAAATCGTTCTTATGTATCTTCTAATATATATAAAAAACTTAAGATATTGCTACATGTAATAATCCGTGTAATATTCTTTATACTATTATACTATTATACACGTATATTTTACAATGTTTAAACATATTTCGCTTAACATATTGATTTAAAGTATAATTATTGTTAATACTAATCATTTTTTGTTTGACTAAAGAATATAACATGTTCTATTTCTTGGATTATTATATTTATGGTATATGTATGTATGTACACATATATTCAACACTATTTCTATGGAATTTTTTTCAATATTATTTTCTATATTAAGTATGTAACTTTCCAGTAATGTTCTTTCATATTCTAATAATTTATTACATAGAAAATCTTTCGCTTTCTATGGAATTTCTATCGCGATAGCTCATTCTTTTTAATTATATTTAAGATAATTTAAATTTAAATTTTGTTCTAACATAGAAATTTATAATAATAGTATAATGAAATTATTCATCCACATATACTAAACAATATAAATGATAAATAAACAGATTAAGAATTAATGTCATATTCAATTTCCATGAAACGTTAATGAAAGAAGAGATAAAATTATGAGCAAATGGAAACATTATTGCTTTGCAAATAATTTGAATATTATAACGAAAACCTTATTTAAAATAAAACTATTTACGCGTGCGTATCCAAATCAGTCCGAATGTTATTTCTATCAGTTAAATGATATTGCGCCAGATTTATAAATGCAAATTTTATTCGTAATAATCGTAATCTTGTAAATTTAAATATGTCCATCAGTCGCGCTACCATTAACAACGTTAGAGGATACACTAGGATTGTCTCTCGCTTCGATCTTCAGCCAGAATCCTCCATCTGCTAGCATGCTAAAAGTTTTCTTGCTCAATCGCAACGGATGCGTAGTTTTCGTGCACATTTTCAATTCGCAACGAGCTAACAAATGGAATAGCATGACCTTAGTCTCCAATAACGCAAACCTATTACCTATACACATTTTTGGACCAATTCCAAATGGAATATACGCGGCTGAATTTATATCTTTCTTATTTTCAACGCTCAGGAAGCGTTCGGGATAAAATTCGTCCGGTTTCTCGAAATACTTTGGATCTCGATGCAGACCGTAAGCAGGAAACCAAACGTTCATCCCTTTCTTTAAAAGAAAGGGCTTGTCTCCGGGCAGCGCTGGCGGTAACTCGAAATCTTCCACACATATCCTATCCACAAAAGTAGCCACAGGCCACAATCTAAGAGCCTCATTGATCACGGCGTCTAGATACTGCATTCCATTCAGCGTGTCATAAGTTAATTCTCCGCTGGTTGTCTTTAGAACCTCGTCTACCTCATTTCGCAGTCTTGCTTGAACATCTGGATTCACGGCGATTTCATGAGCGGCGAAGCACATCAAGGTGGAGACAGAGTCGAAACCGCCAAAGAAGAAGACGAATGCCTGCGCGGTCATATCCTCGATCGTCAATTCCTTTCCGGGTCCTTTTTTTCCTCTAGTCTCCATCATCAGTTGCAGCATGTCTGGTCGTACGATATTTTTCGTATCTCTGGTATGTATTGTGCTCCTTACGAGATCTTTGAAAAATTGACTTACGTGATCGCTAGTAAGTTTAATACCCAACATTTTGGTGACACCTGGCATACCTCTAATAAAGTAGAATTTTATGTTGCGCAGAGTATTGAAAGTCGTAGCTTCCTTTCCGTAAATGTAGAACTCGTTGTTAGGATTCTTCATAGAATCGACCCTGACACCGAAAGCGCAAGTTGCGATTACGTCATTCGTGTATCTGGTAAAACAGTTCTTCATTTCTATAACATTTTTGTCCGCAGGTAACGTGGAAAGAAAGTCAGTAAAATTGGCGGCGCACTCGGACATCAATTTAAACATGGCTTTCATTTTACTGGAAGTAAAAGCGGGGCTTAGTAAAGTCCTCATAACTCGCCACTTTTCGCCGCGAAGAGAAAATAGATTCTTGCCAAACAAAGGATCGATAGCTTCGTCGATGATCCCGAAACCGCGACGATCGGGAAACATCTCAAAGTTCTTAACGCCGATGGCTTTGATAAGCTCCGGATCACGAATCATCACAACTGGAGTCATACTGTCAAAAAAACCAACATATTTGGCGTCTTGATTTAGATGGTAGATTTTTTGAACAAGTTCGGCCAACGACAACTGGTGAAGAAAAGCTGGTGCCATATTACCCACAATAGGCAATGGTGGTATATGTATAATTCCATATTTCTCAAAAAAGTTTAAATTTTTAAAGAAATAATAATAAACAGCGATGACGCCAGCTAAGAGAGACAACAGTATCCAAGTGTCCATCGTGACGGCGGCGGCGCGGGCGCGGCGCGGCGCGGCGAGACGTTTCAATGGAACACGTTAATCGTTCTACTGTCTGCTCCGATGTTGCTAGATCGCAAGCACATGCAATGACTGTTTCGGTTGTGAACGACTACTTCCTTATATAATCAGTGCGATTTGATCACTTTACGTAAGATAACTACGTAAAATGATTAAACCTTCGTTGCTGGTAGAAAACGAAAGTGGGAACACTGAGAACGAATATTGCATAATATCGCGTAACTTAATCTCTAATCGTACTATATATAGCAATGTACGTTTTTCTTTGTATGACGACTAATCGCTATAATAACAATGACTTATAAGACGAGTCAAAAAATTACAAGAGAAAATAACATAATTATGAGGATATAAATTCACTTTCGTTCAGTATTATCATTAAAAATCGTTTTACCCGTGCAAATATAACATGGCAGAAAACTATATGAAACATAAAAAATATAAGAAATTGTGTTGCGTAATATAAAATTACGTATAAACTCTTTTTCCCGAAATTGCATGTCTATTTTTTCATTAAATGTCTGACTAAAGCGTCTAGACTGATCATAAGACTGATTTTAAGTAACTTTTCTTTTTAATTCGATAATCTAACATTAAAAGTATATCTAGCCGCTTTTTAGTCTTTTTCTCGAATGTATTTGCTTCGTCGGTGTCATCCCTTTTCCCAAGTCCGATCTATACTAGATTGCCGGGTAATACCGCAGGTTATTTGGCTTTCTCTCTTAAACACCGTGGAACATCACCTTGGATCCAGGATATTGCGAACGATGGGATCACCGTACGGAAACAAAGCCAGGCACTTAGCGGCAAATTAGCGATGGCTAGGGGCGCCACTGTCGCTCTTCATTACACCGATACCCTCCTACCTCCTCAACCCCTCCCATGACATCCCCTAACTCGGTCTAACCCTCTTAACCCCGTCCAGACAATGCACGCGCCATCCGCTCTTCGCGTGTATCGGCAAACGAAATGTCGACTGCACGTAAAAATTCTCTGAAATGTACGACAGCTTGATTTTTCTCCTTTTGTTCTTTTATATTGCTTTCATCCGCATCATCTTAATCCAAATGTATTCATATTATTTTCATATCGTAATACCTCTTGTTGATACATTAACAAAATTAATCCGAAAGAAAATTAAAATTTCGCTAAAAATGATCAAGTTTCGACATTATTGTAATTTACGACGAATAGATCTCAAAAAGTATACTCTTTTATTTGTATTTACTGTATTTACTGTATATACATAGCTTAGCGATAGCTCTGACAAATATTTATTATATGTTATAATGTTGTCACATCTATAATTTCTTTTCTGATTTAAAAGGTTCAGATAATGCATATATACGATTCGTGATTGAAAATTGAAGAAAACCGGCAGAGAGAGAGAGAGAGAGAGAGAAAAAGAAAGAGAGAGAGAGAGAGAAACAGTAACGTAGCTAGAAGTTTACTTCAATCGAGATGGTCCTCGAATTTCTTTTGTTATCTTGCTAGAATTTTGCAACACTAAATAACACTAAATAATACAATATTAAATAATTAGATTAACAAAATATTTAAATTACTAAAAATAAAGCTTCTTTTTAATTTATAGATTAATAGATAGCTCTAAATCTTAACAGATTGTCATAGCCACAGTCTATTTCTATTCGAAATAGGAAACACATGCAGATTGAATTATACATTTATTTACTAATATATACAAAACGATTAAAAAGAATGTGTTTTACCAATTTACATTATTATATTATTGAATGCAAGTATAGTGGAACGTAAAAAGATTAATTTATTTTAATGTATAAGTACAAATTAACGTACAAGAGAAAGCTTGATATGATTTTTCGCTTCTAATATCGTTGTCCAACATAATTATACTTAGGGACCAAGAATTTTGAATTCAATATTACAAAGAATATACTTAAATGTCTCGGAAATAAAAAATTTTCACCTCGAGTGCTTTGTCGGTGAACACTTTTAGGGATATCAAACTGTAGAAACGAAACCTCAGCAACGCGAAGCACGATGGATACGTTCCTGGGGGAAAAATGCGAAAACGTGCCGAACGAAAGTACGACGAGACGAAGAGAACAGAAAGAGCGAACCGGAGAACGTGGGGCTCGTGTAACAGAGTCCATTGTTGAGGCTTATTGAGAATCTGCCAATAGCCCGGGATTCAATTTGACTGGTGAACCGTGAACACCATTTAATATACAAGCGCGCGCGCGCGCGCGAGACGCCTCGCCGCACCGCGCGAGCTTCTGCAACGCAACAGGCACGTGAAACACTTCGAAGCACGATGCCATTCTCGCTTACCCCGATAGAACGAAGAAAGAGAGAAACGAAACTTTCGGGATATTCGATATTACCGGAGTTATCGTCGAATCTTTTCGATTCGCGCAATAGATTTCGAATTTTTTCTCCCTACATTCTTGTCTTTTTCTCCGCCCTTTAATTCTGTGTCATTTCTTTCTTCATAAACACTCCATAAAAAAAAAAAGAAATAACATTATATATATATATATATATATATATATATATATATATATATACACATTTATATGATGGTAAAATTATTAGGCACAAAAATTAACGTATGTTGTATGTTGTAGTTATTTTCATTAATTCATATCCCTATCATTCTAACAGCTTTAACAGCTTGCTATATTCCATGTTTTGTGCATCGTTGTGTCGTTGATCGTAACCAGTTTCGCTGGTGTCAATGGTTCCGTCCAGTTTCCTTGCGTGATATAGACATAGTAGAGACTTCGGAAAAAACTTGCACCAGCCGCAGCAACCGGTATTTGATGCGTCACGATTATTATGACTCGAATGAATGAGGGACTAAACCGAGAGAGGAAAGTGAACGGGAGGCCGATGCTCTTAAGTGGTTCTTATGCCGTATTTCCCGGAGGAATATTTCGTTTTGCCTCAGACAGGAGTAATAACTAGCGTCGTAACAGAACGTGCTTCGGGCGAAATAGACATCACTTCGCCTTTCCAGCAGTTGGACTTTTAATTTCCTAATGGGCTAATTATCGGTGAGTCCGAGGGAGTAGTTTGCCGCGATCACAGTGCAATCAATTTGAGAACAAAGCATTTGGAAGTCAATGATTCCGAGAACATATTTTATTGTATGCAATTTGTGTCGAGAATTACAGATTATCCTTGATATGTGATAACTGATAACGGGAATGGCTCGACGAGAGAGAAATGTATGTGTGAGAGAGAAAATCAGTTATATGTATACATGAACAGTAATAACCGTTTTAAATCGATAATTTTGACCTCTTGACACCAAGTGCCCAAATATTCACGTGTATGTAATGTATATATACCCGGTTTGTTATTTCTTCTTATTGTTAGTAGTTACACGTAGATGTGCTATAGAAACACTGTTGAGTTTATGTTTCGACATGCATGCAATGATCAAATTTTAACATTTCGCATATCAAACATTTTGATAAAATTTTGAAATCAGTAGAATTTTTCAATAGGAAGTCTGCAATTTGTGGAAAGCATTGTTACAATTTGGCTTTATAATTTGATTATATTTTTGCAACGCTGATCACATTTTCATATAAAAAAATTATTCGTGGATAACTTATCTCTTGACTTCCTGACTCGTCAATAAACTTCACATAAGTTTCGCACATTATAAGCATTTTAAGACAGTATATACCGCTTCATAACGATGCCACGCACATAGAAACCGATTCATTATCTACAATTTATCAAATGCATAACGCGATTTGGATATCCGAGGAACGAGGAATACGGGGACGATGATAGTGGGAAAGATCGTTGCAGAATGCGCAAAGTTTTCCCAATTGAAGGCAATGAATTCGAGGGTAATCTTTTAAAGGTAAGGTCTGGACTCTCGCGATCCAACGGAGAGTTAATGGGGTCGCGCGGGCCGGCAGACAAGGTTGCTCCGGGCAGAGCCGGGAGTTGGAAGACTGAGACTGGCTCTGCAGGAATCTGCATAACAAAACGCGCAATTAATAAAGTTCTGCGGTGTAGAGGGCACCGACAAAAGAGCGTTTCGTCCTTTCAAGCTCGCTCCTGCAACCTTCCTCTTCCGCCTGTTCGCCTTCTCCTTCCCGCCCCCCCCCCTCACCCTCTCAGAGTACTGGCGTACTCCGCCAACGGTGCAAACCGAGTCAAAGGGGCGGCGAACGAGAGAGGGAGATATAGAGAGGTGGCGCCCATCGCGGGCCTGGGGCTAAATAAGTCAGGCTTTGTAAGGAATCCTCGGTGAAACTTCGCAATCTTCGCTGTGCGCACGCCGCGGAACTGCGATCGACGGAAAACGCCAACGTACTTTCCATCGTCGCGTCGCCTCGAGTCGCTAGAACTTTAGCCGCCAGCGGCAATTGTTATAACATTTAGATTTAGACAATGGCTAGAGAAATGGCTAGATACCGCACAGGTAGATCATGTATCATCTCGATATAGTATTTATAATATTTATATAGTATTATGCGACAGAGATAAGTACATCCATCAGTGATCCAGCAGTGATATGGACACACATCCAACAACATATTCGTGAGATTCTAAAATGCAAAACCTTCGTACAAATCTTGCCTGCAAGTTGCACGTTTCCAAGATTGTTTCTAATCGATGCGACGCGATTTTAACACGCACGCAGCTTTCAGCGGATTCCGCGTTTCGCCATCGCGGGCGCGGCGTCGCACGGCTCGATATCCGAAAGTTTTCGCGCGCAAAATGCGGACCGCATTATTTATCAAACGGAGTAGGTAGTCGGCCGTGGTTTTAACGACGGCTCCGACCCTCTCTCTAT
The DNA here is from genome assembly GCF_003070985.1 of Temnothorax curvispinosus. NCBI lineage: Eukaryota > Metazoa > Arthropoda > Insecta > Hymenoptera > Formicidae > Temnothorax > Temnothorax curvispinosus. The sequence continues at coordinate 383,962 of NW_020221746.1, forward strand.
CGTGCCCTCCAGGGTAAACAGTTTTCAGACCTCAGCATGAAGAGTCTAGCTGCTTAATATTTCAGACGACCCCTAGCTAACTTCATGCATACTTATGTCGCGGCTCCTCGCGTGAGATAACCCGCGTGCGATATTCTCTGCAACGTATTCGAATAGACAGCCGGTCCATTATTTATTGTTCTTTGTTGCATGTTGCTATTGCTAACGTACGCGTAATCAGTTGTGGCTCATACTCTTCTTCTTAATGACTTTGCGAGTGCAAATATGTCTTTCTAATAGCGAAATATTTCATTGCTATTTTGTTTTGTTGATACCGAGATAACATTGCTATCTCGGTGTACATACATACACATATTGTTATCTTGACTACGTAAATATCATTAGATGGGCAATATATGTGCGTATCTTGTTTCTTGAACTTCCATATTTTCATTAATATTTTATAGTCCGGTGTAACACAAATCAACAGTTTTTTAAATCGATTCTTCTCGAATCGAGCTCCCTTGGGTTCAAATTATATAAAACTAGTGTGAGAGAGAGAGAGTTGATATATATGTGATAATTTCAAATTAAATATTGTATAAATAGAAGAACGCCATTTTCCTCTCTCATTAATGTAATACATAACACGCAGACAAAATACAATTCTTGTTATTGCTACTTTTATTTTCGAAAAGTTAGCCTTTTCGGACGCGGACGAATCAGGGATCAAATAGGGTTGTGGAATGGTACTCCGAAATAATCTCGCTTCCATGGGTTTTTTTTGTTCGGTCTTTCGCTGCGACCATATATAAAAACATCATCAGTCTCCGGTCGATGCAATCGCCGTCAGGTTAAACCGCGTAATAAAAATAGTGAGCCTCTCGCCTTTACCCTCCGCCACTAGGGATTCAGCCAACAATATGGCAAGATGTTTGATGACCCGATCGATCACAGCTCCCTGTCCAGCTTCCGAAGCGAACGACACGACGTCGCGTGCACATACACGTGCTTCTCTCGAGCAATGGGACGCGAAACGAGACCGAAACTCCATCGCCGAATATCAACGTGCGACTGATGAGAGTTCCTCATCTTTCCTTTCGCGAACGATTGATCGATCTTGTGCGATTATTCTTTGCACGAAAGGAATATTGTATATAAATATTATATGTATTTTGTTCTTAGCCCCAGGAAATTTCAAATTATCAAAAGAACGCATATGACTGATTTGACTTATCGAAATTATTTCTATAATAATGATGCATATTCATTAACATAATGTCATATTTTACGCGTATCAATTTAAGCACACAGTACTTAATTTTAAATATATAAAGTTGATCTCGTATATCCTTTGAGTTATTTATTCCTTTGTTGAATTCCAATTTGATTATTATTAATTATATCCATACACATTATTAATCATATACCGATTGTAAATTAGAAAGCGGTAGATGGTATCATAAAAATGATTCCGATCATATCTATCTGAATCGTACTGCAAAACAATTGTACTAGCATTAGGATTAGGATTAATATATCGAAACGTTAATTATTCGAATAGATTACAATAGAATCGGCATAATAACCTATCGTTGAATAACGATGTGTAAACGGAGTGTGTTGATGTCAGATATGAATATGTGCAGCAAGCGGGCTGCAAACGAATGCTGGTACAATAACGAAATTATCATTTATTCCGAATTATTAGTTAGCTTTGACGCATTGTTTAGCTTTCGGCAATGTACTGTCTGATGTTGGGTTAAATGTACATTATTAAAGAACGACAGCCTCTTCGCGGCTCCGGAAGGTAAGCAATTCTAGGTCGCGAAATTGAGCAATTTTTCTGTATTTTGTTTACGCAACCGTGCTTGTGCATTATTCCCTGGCACTGCTGTCTGAAGTCATTTGCATTGTTAATAGCAGGCAGAGTATGTGCGCGCGGGATCATACACACGCACAAGTGCATGTATATTCGCACATCGCGCGATAGAGAGAGGTGCACTGTGTATGCATGCACATGATACGCATATCGCAGGAGTAAAAAACATTTTCTTATTAGCGTGCATCAGCTTTCTAGAGGGCGACCATCGAATGCTACAGATGTAGAGGAGAGCATATTAACTATGCACACGTTCTCTTTGATTGCCTCGCGATATAATGCTCCACACAACATAGTTCCGAGAAATAATAGAATATAAATGTTTTTTACCTCTTTTTACAGCAAGATACTGCAAAGTACTGCAAAGTACGCTCGCGACAGATCAATACGGAAAATTCCACACTCGATTCTTTTGCGAAAAGACGACAACAATGTTTGACGCATTATTTTTGTTAAATTTAAAAGACTTGTGCGAGAACGTGTTCAATTGTCATAATACATCATTTGTAAAATATAATCTATGTGTGTATCACCACATACAAGTAAAGTTTATCAATTTATCAATTTATATTTAAGATTGGTGTAAGACTTACATTTATAATAAAATTAAAATAATCAGAAATTTTTAGCTTAATTTTTTGGTACAGCCTTTTCGTAGTTAATACATTTCCTACTATTTCATATCTCATCATGTAACAAGGCGATGTCTCAGATGCATAAACACCTTTATCTTCCAAGACCAGTATAAATATTCAAAACAAAGATATTGTTATGTACATGTTTGTACGGCTCACAATCCGTGTTGTCTCGTGAGAAATGGCAGACATTCGAAAGCTCATGGCATGCACACTGTACGCGATTTCGACGCGAAAGTCGAGATAGCGCAAGATGACTGACTGTACCATTCTACTTCCATCCTTGAAAAATGATCGCATTGTCAAAATACCGTCTGACTTAGTCTCTCACCTGTGTCCCTCTTTGTTATTTTTCTTTATGCTCGTCTATGTTCCCTATTTTTCCTTATAAATTATTCCCGAAAAGGACAAAAAGCTTTGGACGAGAATGGGAATTGTACGGATGACTCTTCAAATTATTTATGTTCCTATTCTTGGCAATTTTTTCTTTCGTGAAAAAATTTAATATAGTACATTGACAAATGTTAAAAATCAGATTTTTTTTAGATATATAAAGCAAAATTCTTTGGAATAAGTAACTATATATTAACGATGAAAATATAATACTTAGCGATGAAACAATAATATTTATCAAAAATATAATATTAGTTATGAGACAGAATATTGACATAAGTAAAAGTTGAATAAAGAAAAATTATATATGTAGACATATCGGAATTTTTTTCTGCGTACATATTAGAATTAAAATTATAGCAAACTAAGCAAAAATATTATTTTATCAGATTATTTATAAGATTATTTCAATTCTGTATTAGTATTCGCATATTTTTCTCTAGTACCTGATACAGTCTTGAAAAATGGTCTCACTGTCAAAAATAGCTTACACTCGACTATGTCACCTGCTCTTACCTCATAATTCTTTTTTATGTGCCAGTTGCACACATGTATCGTGTAGAGCTTATTTTAAAAATGCTTGCACACTGAAGCACTTTATCAAACGAGATGTATTAAAAAATCGGTTTGCAGCACAAATGATAAGCGTACAGTGATTTCCTCGAATCGATAACCGGATGCTCGATAATATGCGTCTGTTGTTCTCATGTATAGTAATCTCTTTATTGATTATGAAAAATTGCTGTTTATGTAATCATAAGCATGAATATAATTTTTAAAAATTCTCTACATATTTTATAACTACAAAATGTAGGCGTTTAACATGACAGTAGCAAGCCGCTGTGTGCAACTTCGTTTTGGCATTAAAGATTCGCGTGAAATGATCATATCCGTATAATAGAAGCACGAGTGTCGCATGTCGCATGTCGCATTCTATTCAGTTTTCATCGTGGTACGTTTGAAAGCCGTCTTTTGCCAGCGAGGCAACAGGTTGCACAAGTGGAAGAGATTGCAAACTTTGCGAAGGTCAAACGTAGCCGTGCGTCGTCTTCGTTCTATCATCCTCGAAAGATGACATATGCACATTGAGATAACGTGATGTCGCTTCTCTCACACATGCTCACATATATCTATATATGTATATATAAAACTTTTTGTGCAGTGACCACTAAAGTGATGATACTGCAAAAATTTTGACCAGATTATTTTTCATATTATATCGTTGCCACTCTTTTGATAAAGTATTGATAAGAATTGAAGGTGATTGACTATAAAAGATCGCCTAAAAGAACGGAATATCAGTATCGTGATCAAATAAAGTTGATCAAAGATATTCTATCGTAACAATGAATCGAACGTTAATGAAGCAGTGAATATTAAGTGTGATAAAACAAAATATGAATTCAAATTTCTCTGTATATAATGGCGATAGCTGAATAGACGGTATATCGATTACATAACGTTCAATGGGATGATGTACAGCAAATATGTACAAATAAATCTTCATAAGATAATGGGAAACTGCTTTACAGGCTTCACTGCCCAGCGAAGTAAACTCACCGCTGCTGAAAACTGAACTAGCCTGCGCAAGCGGGTAATCAGAGCCAGAAACTTTGCTCAATTTAACTTTGTTAATAAGCTGCTTCGACGCATTTCTGTCGAGAATAAAATTTTCAAGATGGCTTCGGAATTGGTCGAACTTGTACTATCCTTTAAATGAAGTTATTAACATAATCAAGCATCGCAGCTAAGCCGCATAGTGGACTACTCAGTAGATATCGCAATTACAACTCTAGGTAATCATGGAGTTATTAACGCTCGTGTGGAGATTCACGCACAAAAGGGATGATTACTTTCTAATTCGAGAGAGAGAGAGAGAGGGAGAGAGGGAGAGAGAGAGAGAGAGAGAGAGAGAGAGAGAGAGAGAG
>NW_020221746.1:388878-422703 GCF_003070985.1 Temnothorax curvispinosus
AAGTGCAATACTTCTTATTGTAAGAAATGACATACGTACACACAAACGCATATAATTTTATTTTAGAAAAGATAATTTATTGCAAACGGCCCGTATCGCGTCGGTTTTATCACTTAACGAGGTTGCAATGAATGTCTTGCCAAGAGGAAGAATTATTGACCAGACAGCTAGATAGGAACATCCATGATACTCATCAAGCTAATACAGGAACGCAAAGTGAAGTATGGCCTTTAGATCCGTGTACTTTCTCGTAATATAGTAGATTGATGACTTCGGTGTTTGTATTCATCGCATTAATGCACATACGCCGTATCATGAATTTACCAGTTCGCCGAATAAAGCTTTATTGCACTGCATATTGATCGAAAAGGACACAGTTTGAATATGCAGCTAATATTTTTTTACTATTAAACAAATCGACATAAATATTAAAATCTTTCTCTTTGGAATTAAAGAAAATGAACGAAGAAACATTACTTTCACCAATTTTTTAGTTTTTATATCTTTGCATTAGTATATTAAACAATATACTATTTACGCGCGAAATAATTCACTTAAATAAGTTGCGCGACGGACAGAGAAATCGTTGTATCACTTTTGCTAATAATGCTTATATTTTATATAGCTTTCAGAAGAGTAACGCCTTTATAGTGGCAGTTGAACTTGTAATCAAATTTTGCTAAAAGCAGGTCGGTTCTATATTATCGACGATTAACCGTGCGCTCGTTACAACTAACTCAAATGAAATAAAGCGTTGAATCATTGTTATGTTGAATTTTATATTTTCAATTATATATAAAATAATATAATTACTCAATACGAAAAAATTAATAGTGTATAATTTACGGTAAGAATGAATAATTTTCTAATAATTCATAACTTTTTTATTTTAATAATCTATCTCAATAGCGAGTTTCAATAACAAGATACTTACAATTAGTATATGTATATACATATACGTATAAATGACGTGCGTTATAAATAATTTATGCAAAACATCAACGAACACACACAGATAACAAAAATATCAATATTTACATATAAAAAAAGAATACAAAAATATCAATTTCATCAAAGTACTTTGTCATAAAGAATAAATAATAATTATTCATAAAGAGATATGATAAACGGATGTGATCTGAGTTAAGGGTGAAAAGCTCTTACAATATAAATGTCATAATATATGTCAAAATAAAAAATTTGTCGGAACATCTTTGATCGTTCCGATACGATTTATGATAGAGTTATCAAATAAATAAGAATTTTAGTTTTAATGAAAACGCAAAAATCGCTTTAATTAATAAGCGAATAGATAAATATTAAAATTTTTATTTTTTCACGCGTAATAAAATTGTATAAAGAAAAAGAGAGAGCAGGGATATATCCTTGGAAGAAAAGTAGAAGACGCAAGATTTTGTATCCTGACGAAAGAAGCTACGCCGACTACTAATTTGCATAAATCGCGACGACGACGAGTGGTCGTCGCTTCGCACTTCGCTAACTACTCGCTTAGTATAAGCCACGAAATACCGGGGAAGTCGAGATCTTTATGGCGGTGATAAACCCGACCTCTCGCCAGCTTCGAGTTACAAATGACTACTGGTAGCTGAAAACTATTGCCTCGCGACTCTATATACGGAGTACTTGGTTTCACCGCATTTCTCTTTTGTATCTACAGATTCTTTTGCAAGCTTCTGCATGGCACTCTTCGCTTAATAAATATTGTGCGGGAGGTCATTTATTTTCCAATAATTTTTTCAGATTCCAAGTTAAACGTTTTTGTGATCGACTGGAAAATATTGGAATTAAAATTCAAGAAACGTAGAATTTACTTTTAAATTATATAAAACAGAATATTTTATTATACAAATATCTACTAATTTTTTTAATTTAACGAAGAATTTTTCGCGTTCAATTGCTTACAACTGTATAATAGTACTTGACATTTATATAAGGAAAATTATTGCCAATTTTAGATAAATCTGATACACCCTGTATATATGACGACTCACACTTCCTGATTCTAACCTCATATTCTCTATCCTCCTTCATCCCTTCGTCGTTCTCTTCTACATTCGCTGACCCCACTAGTAGCAAGTCCTCGCAGCTGGTTAGACGCGTGAAATAGGACCGCTCGTAAATCCTCGTAACGTCTAACCACCCCTTTCTAACTTTTTCCGAACCCCTCGCATCCCCTGGTTCCTCCTATGTAGCCGCAACGAGCTTGCGAGGATTATCAGGATAGTAATTGTTATTAAATAGCTGACGTTATGATCCGGAGCAGCTCGTAGCTTAATTACTAGCACGGACCAAACGCATACGAGAAAACTTTGTATCTTCGCGCACTGATCTAAAAGTAGCTTATGCCGCTTATGCGTACGTCTTTTTATGACACAAGTTAATCTTTCCACAATCAAGCCAAAATATTTTCACGATAAATGAGAATTGAACTAAATATATATATTATATCCGAGCATTTGTTCCCGCTGCAAATATGGTTAATAGTCATTTTGGTGTGCGTAAAATCTATGCGACGCGAATCCGGTTTTATCCATTCCTATTGGCTGACATATCGACGACCGACCGCGCATAATTAATAACATATATCGCAAGAGGCATGCGAAAGCAGCGACGGCGGAAACACAAATATGCGTTTAATGAACACGAAATGGAATTCGATGTGACTATGAAGTAGCGACATGGTGGATGTTGGGCGCTTTAGCGCGTTTTGTAGGGAACGACGATTGGGATGTGTCTTGTATCCGGGGACGAGCAAGACAACGCATATTTATCAGAGAACTAATAGAGCCCAAAATTATCACGTGAGCCCAAAAATTATCGCAATAAACGTCATTCACGTTAATCGTTATAATCGTAATTCTCGATAATGCTATTTCTGTCTGCGCGAACTCACCGATCACCTTGTATAACTATTGCTCATAGTAATCTATTATATAATATTATATTTTAATCTCTGTTTTATAAGTTATATATGTAATTTCATTATTGCAAATTATACATATATACCATTTGATAAACACGTTTTGTTGAGAAATCTGTGAGTGCAAGTGTGTAACGTACAATTACTATTGGTAAAATATTGTGCAAACGACGGATTTTATCTATTATTGTTATTACACTCGATTTTTTTTCCATCGCGCATCGTGTCGATCATGAAGCTCTATCCGTAACGTGATTTTCGGAGGCGACACGGATATCGAAGTAAACTAATACTTGTCCACGACGCTACGTCCGGTCTCGTTAATTAAGCCGTGCAGAGGTTACAATGACGTATCGGAGATATGCAGCGTTTGAACTTTGATGAGAACGATGTCCGTATAAGGGTGGTTAATGCGGTGACACGCACTGGGACACCCCAGGAGGGAGTGGCCGAGCCCGGCCATCCTGGTCACTGCTCAGTCGATAATTACTTACCCCCGGCTTAATGCGGGGAGCTCATCAAACTGTGTGTGAAATATCGTTTTCGCGCGCGTATATGCCGTGTCGTCGACGCGGACGTAACGACGAGATACATATTACGAGGCTCGCAGCCAAAATGCATCATGCTCTCGCGTCCGATATTAACTTAAATCATTAATGTCGAAAGCATTGTGTTACAGCAAAACTTTGTGTAAACGTAGACGCCACAAACTTCCAACATACTTTTTTTTAGCGTTTTTTTATATGTTTTCTTCATTAGGAAGATATTCTATACCTTTTACGTAATGTATTTACCTACATTATTTTAACTTAACGCATTATTCTAATTTAATTATACTGTATTTTTTTATTTCAGGTATCGATTAACAATCGTTCATGATTTCGTCATGATTTCTTCTGACACGTGAGTACAGATAAACCCTTCTTTACAATTTTGAATAAGATTGCACTGTTAAAAATAATACTAACGAGAAAAAAGTAATAAATGTGAAGAATTTATCGTGGAATAGTAACAATGTAAGTTAATCGAAGAATCATTATTTAGCTTTACTTTAATATTATTCATATGCATCCATTAACAATGAATCACTTGGAAACCTTTTTTACGCACGAACGAATTTCAGATAGAAAAGAAAAGAAAAGAAAATATTTCGAAAGTAATTTTACGAATAAGATGCACGAAATGCAAGATACAGTCAAATACAGTAGGGCGATAGCTATATAGTGAGTGAAATTTTATTTACCGAGAATTGCTAGCGGGGATTGGACTACACTCCTACCACTGTCTCGCAATGAAGGAAGACAACCTGCAACCTGCAACCTCCACAACCTTTTCCAATTACAGGCATGAGATTGTGTTGCGGTATAGTATTGGTCCGACCTAACCAGACCGCTTGGCTTTAAAAGTAACTGTGGAAATAATTAAGGAATTTGCAAAATTAAAAATCTATCCTACCCAATACATATTGCGGCAAAGTTGCGGCAATCCTCTCACGATTTCCCGCCCTTTTTCCCCTTTTCATCTTATTATAAGATGTATTAAAAGTGCAATGAGAAAAAAAAATCTATCTGCCTACTGCGAAACTTATCGCATCTGTTTCATACCAAAAGTTTGCATCTTTCATTGATAATTCAATTGTAACCGCACATACCTACCAATAAATTATTATTTGTTATTAACGATTTCTATAGTCTTTTGAAAATGATACGACGATCGAGTCTTCTTGTTTATAAAAAGAAAAAATTGAGAGCAGTATTACTGCTTAATGTTGATGCAGCGATCCTTGTGAGATGGAATCCAAATTTGATGCGAACGAATCTCATGAAGAGAGATGAAATGGAGCGTTAAGCGATAGTAGCACGATAAAATGAATTTTGGCATACTCTTCCGCGATCGCTTCGATTTTTATTCAAGGGGTCCTTATTCTCCCTCAGGAACGTAGAATCGTCTGCGTGGTCTCTGGAAGTCGGCAAAGTTTTATTGATCGAAGCTGCGTACGTGATCGGAATAAAAATCGCTGCACCTCGATCGCGCGCTCGCAGATCACTTTATAGATGTGTAAAAGCGACGATATAATGTAAAGCCTTTTTCTTGAACAAATTAAATGTCTTTGCATCAAAGAAATGCACTTTTGGTTTAAAAAAGTTGAAAATATATGAATTTTTAAATCTAATTTATACACTTTAAAGGAAAAATTTTTTATTTAACAAAATTATCACAGTTTTAGAAATGGATTTTATTTCTTATAAATAATTAAAATGTGCGATTTTATTTTTTCACGACGCAGTTTGTAAATCTAATAATTAAATTATTTATATTGTAGAAAACACAAGTGATTTTTATTTCTAATTATATATAATATATATGTAGGAATTGCAAAGAAAAATTCCTGTAACTTATTAGTTCTACTATTATTTTTTATACTATTAATTTGATTCTTAAATAATTTTTCTTAAATTGCGTACAAACAGGGCTGTACAGGCTCACTATTTGGCAAATGTGTTTTTAAAAAAATGTGATCAAAATTTGAGTATAAAAGTTTGTGGAAAGATACCACATCGACTCGCCGTGCTTTCTTCAACAGCAAACATGTCGCGATAAATTTTCCGATATCATCAGGGGTGTGCTCGAGTTACGCACAACCGGTAAGGTCGTAATATCAATTAGTAAACACAATTACTGGCCAATTACCGTCGAACCGTCTGGCCAGCCGGTGGCCACGGTAGCCTTGATTGGTTGACTTCATGTTCTCTCTACGATGCATTTTGTTACAGCGTTCAAGGGACAGTCAAAATATTATTTCTTTATACGCATCGAATATGTTTCGTGACCGTTCTGCAGGGCATTTTAATTTACAATATACAAGAGATAAAAAAAGTAAAGTTTTAAAATAAAAAGAGGCTAATTATTAAAAGATATTAATTCTTAAAAGATATTAATAATGTCGGATATGTAATGTATATTCGTCGATATATGTATATAATGGGACATATAACATACAACACGTTCGTTGACCCTGGAATACCACACCTATTTTCTTGTCACGCGAATAAGTCAGTGGTTTATGGTTTTCTTCTGCTATTATTCCATCCATACATTAGAACCTCAACTATTATTTTCATTCCGCAAATATACATATATAATAGTGATATATTAAAAAGATTATAAGTAACACAGCTACATAAACATATATAAAATCAATCTCCAATGTGCTTCGCAGAATTGATGTTAGACGTACTTGATTATATATTTGACTAAAAACACATCAAACAGTATTGTTAAAAGTTTAACGCTCAACAATCTTTTTGAAAGAAATAGAAACGAGAGAAAAATCGAATGGCTATTAGGAGAAAGTAGGAATTAGGAATAGGTTTTGGCCCTATAATCGATTGTAATGCGATATTCAATTGCAAGCCCGCGCGTATCTCGTCCTGGGATTTAATTGCGCGTTTAATTTATTCCAGGAAAGCCGTTTTTGTGTTCCGTAAACGGGCGAGCGCGCGAGTTCACGGAAACGCGATTACTCGATTTCGTCGCGTTCTTATAATGAAGCGACGAGCCGACGACGAGTATTGCGTAAGCAGCCCGATCTTGCCGACCCCTTGAAATCGAAGAAGGCCGTAACTGTAACGGTGGCCGTTGCCTCCTCGATGCGTGCTTCGCTCACGGCTCGCTTTATTACACCGCTTCTCTCTGCCTTCACGGGCTTTCGTTCGACAGAGCGACGCCTCCTGTTCTATCCCCCAACCCCCATAATGTCGTCGTCGTCCTCCGTCGTCCTCCTCTTTTCTTCCGCGACGCTATATCTCAAATCAATAGACACTTTTATGCAATATCGTCTTTCCAACGTAACACGTAACACGGCGCCGCCGTCTTCAAATTCCACGGCCCTTTCATTTCTTTAAAAAAAAAAAGAAGGAGAAAATGAGAGATGCTGTTCGAAATGGCGAAACTTGCCACGATACTGTAGCTTCACCCTTGGCGATCATATATAGTCACTCGAATCTCATTTATATCATTGGTCCTCGTATGCTAAACAAGAACCTTTGTAAAGACAGAAACAGAAGAAGAAATATTTTCTTCTTTATATCGCGGCAAAATGAAATAATCGATCGATATACTATTATCCGTCCTAGAGTTTTTTCCCATTCTATTTATACGATCATTCATTCACGCCGCGTATACATTGTGAAAATTTCTTATCGGCCGGATATTAAGCAGACAGTGGCATCCGGTTATTGTAGCGTTTTATACATCGTCCACGAGGATGTCAATTTTTCCGTTCGATCGAAAAGGTGCCCATCCCAGCTATACGGGTGGTGCTGCTCGCTCCAGTTAAGAATGGAGAGGTCTTGGCAATTAATTTCCGCGGCGTTTCAGTTTACATGCCTGCCTCCATCTTCTTTTACATCGAGAGATTCCTTTCCTTCTTATCCTGACGGTTAAATGACATTTTTCTCAAATAGGCGAGCATACCGAACACCGTATATTTTTTCTAATATGTCTGTGTGTCACTGTTAACAGATGATATTTTATATATGCTGTAAACAGTACTAGTCGTGTAATGCGATGTAAATTATAAATATATCAGAAAGAGTATTTATGATACTTATTGTTAATATCTGAATTGCATTAAAAAGTAACGAAAACATAGAATATCATTTTCTGGTAGGTTTTGAGATTGATTGTGCTCGTAGACATTGATCGATATTATAGTAATTAAGTGCACACCATTTTAAACATTTTCATTAATATACATATAATCTTAGGGCATACCGATATCAATTTAATTAAAAGGGTCTTACTCAACGAATAAACATAACGAAAGCATGACAGGGGGAAAAAGTTAATACATGAAACAGGGATTGTACGCACGAGACGCTAACTCGTGCTAATAACCGTATGCAATTAATAAAATTGGGTACACGAAAATCCCGGATAAAGCCGCCGCTACACAAATTGCATGAAAATGTTATTTTATCGATAATGTTATCGTAACATCAATAAAACATTATCAACATTAATTTCCCTTGCGTTAAATCGTTGAATTTGATACTACGTAAATTTTCGATTATGCAATGTCAATGCATATAAATTTTCAGTAAAATTTTTTTTAAGTTATTATTATCGAGAAACCGATGTCGCAATTTCCTGAACTGAATGGGTTTCAAACGTTCAAAAAAGAAAAATGTGCACGCAAACTCCTTAAATGTATATCAAAATTAATGTATAATAACGTAACCCGTACATATATAAATATATTACATATATTATATATGTTTTCATGATATTTATGCACGGCTTTTGACGTGCATATGTGTGTGTGTGTAATTCTAGCTTTTTACAATAATATACTTTCAAATACTTTCAAACTTACATTTTTAAATATTTATATAGATATAACTATAGCACAAGGATATATTCCGCTAATAGGAAATAGATTACACTTTCCGGGCTTAATATCGTTTGATGAGAACTCGAAGAATAAACTTCTGACTCGAGCGAGAAACAGGATTTAACGCGGGTAAGAGACTAATTGTAAGATCGGGACAGGAGTCATGTTGGGACCATTTCACCGATTTGGCCAGCAACATCGTTAAACTTGGAGAGTAGAACACTCTTTTCTCCCTCGTGACTCGCAATCAGTCGATTCTCGACGATGCGACGGCAGCGTCCAAAGCTTCCTTTCGAATTACCACCGAGAGAACGGTCTGGTTCCGCCAGAATCAACCATCTCTCCTTCTTTACTTGCCGGGAAAAAAGATAAAAAAATTCGGTAGAAATTGGGATCAAGAGCTCGCAAGTCCGCGAAGAGTCTCGTAATGATTCATATAAGCCAAGTTTCACAATTTACATTAATTAAATTCATATTAACAATCCACTCTGGTACATTTTTAAGGTATATGCGAAATATAAAAATATGACTATTCACAAAATCGAAATAAATGAATTTCTATCGATATCTTTATCTCTCGTTGCATCTCTTCAATTTACGCTTTTGTTGACTCCTTGATTGACAAAATCCGTAAAAAATTACAAGTTCGTCTCTTGAGATCGTCTTTTTATGCAGCTAATAACATCGACGCGACGCGCTACATCCGAATATCCACTTGCTTTGAGCTGCGACGAGAGCCACAATATTAGTTCCTCTCGGTAGACGTAACAAACGCAGGTAGGGGTTATTTTATTCCTCTGTTCCGCGTGCGCGGGCGAAGAAAGAAACTAAAGGCTCGCGGCAAGGTGGGGCGGGACGAGAAGAGAGATCGGCACAGGAGGACATTATGAAAGCATTTTCCTAACCGACTGGCAAAGCCCCGAAGACATTTATCCCGCGAAAAATAAAGTAAAATAAATGTAATGTAAAAGGCAAACCGCGATGTCGGTACCAAAGAGTATACGGTGTGCCAACGCAGCCAATGCAGCCAACGCAGGCAGAGCCTCCGTTTCTCTATCTCCGCTTCTGCCAAGTCTCCGACTTGTTTTCGTGCCCTCCTTGCAGCGCGCGGGGACGAAGGGCGATCCATCGCAAGCTGGTACAAGGAGTAACGGAAAATGAAGAAACGGCTGACGACGGGATGAAAGAAAAGGGAGGCAACGGGGGCGAATCTTCAACGACTCGCCTTGTCTCGTCGAGGATGCTCTCTCGTTCCTCTTCCCCCTTGCGCCCGCGGAGATTTTTCCTTCTTCGGCTCTCGTCCTTCTTTATGCCTCTTTCAATATGCTCTTCTAGCCCTCCACCGACCGCTTGCGCCGCGCCGGCCACGGAACTCCACTTTTCAACTTGACATTTTTAATTCTTTTTTTACTTCTTTCGCGTAATCGTCTTATGAGAGAGCAACCAAAGCAGTCATTCGAGAAAGAACGTGCGACGATATGCCGCGGACGCGGACTGTCGGCTCCTTTACGATCCTGTCTACTTTTCACCAGTCACCGGCTAGCGAGCGTCCTCAGGACGATTCTTCGCTTTGCACTCGCGGATTTGTGGCATGGTTCGCCGAAGATCATCTTAGTTCTCTAAGATGAAGAAGGAATTTCAGGAAACGTATGCCGCACGAGATCTAAAATAATGAATTTCACGATCGAGCTCATATACACATATATATAACGTAGCGCGATATACCTAAGCTATTACAAATGCATTGTTCGAGAAACAATTATAATAATCCGCGTATTTATATGTATCTCATTTGAATATATAGTATTTGCGGAAAGCAATTTTATTATGCGTATCACTAAAAATTCGCACCTTGAAACCCAATTATTATTATATAAATATATAAGATTTGCTCTCACACACAAGAAAAGTAGCTTTTAATTAATTGATGATAACTCCTTATATAAAAGACATCGCGAATTATAAAAAAAGATGTTCGTACTTGTTCGTACAGTTAATTAGATCCGGTTTCTTGACGGTTATCGACGTTATTCGTAATGTTCGATACTGAATTAACAAAAATACGATTATCCTATTAAATCAAGTATCCTGAGGAACACAAGGGAGAACTATTGACGATAAGATTCCACGCTCTCGGCATCTACTACGCAGGCGTAGTTGCAGCCAAACGAATCGGATCGGATCGGTTCGTATAGGAACGGCGATGTTGGATTAGGGCGACCGGTGACTGCTGAAAGGAACCGTGGAAGGAAGGCAGGAAGATATTTACCAGCGTCTCCTCTTACAACCTCGGCAAACTTCAATTCCCCTTTTCCGCATCCTGGCTCCCTCGTATTTACAATCGGTTACCCGATGCCTAATCCGATGAGAGAGGAGAAGGGGACAGACTGTCGTGTCGTAATTTAAGGTGAACGCACGAGAGGCACGAGGGAAGCGCGACGACGGGGTTCAACTCACGCTCATCAAAGAATATCACGGAGCGAAGTAGAAATTGCGAGGTTTCGTCAGCCGCCGCGCCCGCGCCCTCCTGAATTTCGCGGTACTCGTCACTTGTTATTGCGGAGAAAAATGATTCTAGTCATCGATTACCACTTCATTAGAAATGAAAGTAAATCGTCCGGAATATATACATATTCAGGTGAGCATGATATCTGACTCTATAAATACGATTCGTCAAAATTGTGTGTCTGTAACGTCATGACGATAAAAATGTCGTTTCACTCTAGAGATATATTTTGTGAGATATTAAATCCAAAGAAAAGACATACGTAAAAATATTCTGGGAATAAAGCTTGAACAAGCGGAGCGTGTTAAAGTCAGAAAATTGGAAATAATTCACCACCGATGAGGATTCATGAATTTCCGGGAATAATTAGCGATACATGGCACGCCCCATCTGCATTTTGCTACGTGCCGCCAGAATGCCAAATCCATGATTTATTTTCGCACAAATGCGCACAATTAACGCAATTCCGGTATCAATCCAATATTTTAGCCGACACAATCTGATACACGTGCGAGCAAGTATATTTTTGTTTATTTCCCTCTTCATGCCGCATCCTCGCTGAACGATATTTGTAACAGTCTGTTACGTATACGCGTATGCGCATACGTTGCACGCCGGAATGCACTCGATAATTGCTACTATTTAAAATTGCATCTCCCACCGCCTTTTTTTACAAATTTCGTGATAAATATCCAAATGGTGGCATTGCTTTATGCGGATTGGAATGTGTACCGCCAACCGATGATTTTTTAATGCAAAAATATGCAACGGATCATGGAGAAAAATATGATTCGAGCGATTGCGCACACCGACAAGATCTACACACGCAGAATAGAATTAAGTGACGCGGCACTGTGTGGAATAATGAGGAATAATAAGGAACAAATTGCCTTATAAGAGGTTGAGGATTTTCAACCTTGATTGCTCCTCGTTTGCTCAAGTTTTCTCGATTAGATAATATTTTGAATATCAAGAATTCAAATATATATTTATATATAAAACGACAAATAAAAGAGGAACAAATACAATAGTCTTTCAAACGGACAACTATTTGTCGAACATAAGTCCATTATATGTATTATTTGTTCATTTTACGTATCATTATTATTCGTGACTCGAATAGTGATAGGAAATGCATATCGTTCGACGAACAGTGAGTTTCTCAAATTCCATTAATGTATTCAAAGAACGGCCAAACTAGCGATATCCGCGAAGGGAGATCCTACTCGGGTAGTTCGTGAGGCCTCCTTACCTTATAAATATTCAAATTGGTAACAACCCTTTCCTCGCGAAGGGAGAGTCGTGCGCTTGAATTTTTGAAAATTAATCGAGGCGAAATTTAGTGATTACTCTCATTTAAATGATCGTTCTTCGCGGGAAAACCATTATTTCAGGCTTCCGGTATCAATGAAGCATAGTTAAACTGCCTATCTGACTATTGAATGAGTTTCCAACATAAGAATACGTGATATTATTTTATGTAAATATAAATCATTAACAAAAGTTGTCTAATGTCATTTGTGATAAGTACAGATAAAAAAGAAATTAATAATTAAGCGTATTATTCCAATTATTTATAATCCTATTTAAAAACTTTAAGAAGCTGTAGAAATTTGCATAAATATGACCGAAAAATAATCGATACTAAAAGTGCAAATTATAATAATAAGAGATGAATACAATTTCATAACAAATGTGCTATCGTTTTAGATATATACGTAACAATATTAACCAACAAATTAATATTTTCAAGGTAGTTCCACGTGGGCAATCTGATAGATTAGTCGGGGAGGGGGAAAGTCGACTCTTTCGTTTTATCCTTCCCATTAAACTGTACCTATAATAGAAGAGCAGTAAGAATCAATAGTAAGAAATAGAAAAAAGAGAGTTATTTTATAAATAATTAGCGTCTCTCGATACGTATCTCAAATATAATAAAAACATTAAATGCAATCTTAAATACTGATCTATTAAGTTGGTATTCTCAGAAGTTCGTATTTTGTAACTTTTCTGATTTGTATCGAATATAATCATTTAAAGTTGACTAACATTTCTTAAGCGGGTGACGTATACAGTTATAGCTACAGTATCACATCTATAGCTATAATATCATATCAATAGCTATAATAATTATTAAAAAATATACGAGAGAACAGATCTAAAGATCTCATCGAGTTGATGAACGTATGTTGCTTGTTTCAAACACGATACGCGAACTTGGAAAGTGTTGAAGGAATTGCCTGAACCTCAAGTAAATACACTCTATCTTTTCTGTAGACTGACACCGATTGAAAGGCTAGTAAATTGTAGCTGTTTTGGAGCAATTGGCGACTCATTTGTGTTGCGGTGTGTTCGCAATCCCGCCAACCCCTCGGGCATGTGGTACACACCCTCTATTCTCACCCGCCGTACTGTGGGTTCAAACATCCCCAGAACGGCGTCGAGGCCAAAGCAGGACCGAAACCAGAAGCGGAAACAGAGACGAGTACAAGGGCGGTAGAATGCCGCACGACGCGAGAGGCAGAGAGGGTGTAAGGTGGAAAGAGGCGACGGTATCGAGTGCATCGTTCCGTGTTGAGCTTGCTTCTATGGTCTGAGTGAAATCGTTTCCTGCGGAAGAGCAAGCACTCCATACCCACCGCCGAACATCACGATTTCCTCCGCGAGCCAATTCGCTGAACATTCGCCGACTTCCGGGATGTTATCGGTTCCGATGATCGGCAATGTACTTGAGATTGAGATTTTCACTGCACGATAATGCATCGCGGGAGATTAAGATCTAGAATATTTTTCCTTGTTATATTTGTTTCCTTACGTCACAAAAAATATATTACGGTTTGTATGTGTACTAATTAAATGCTATAAATAAAAAAAACATTAAAACAATATTAAGTATAGAGAATGATCAGAATAAAGAAAAATAATATATATGTACATATATGCGCGCGCGCGTGTATTTATGTAAATATATCAAATATATACTTCTCTTTATCTAATCTCTTTAACAGATTTAATTATTTGTTCACAAGCAAAATAATTGTATCATATAAAAAATTCTTAAACTGATTTGATTTTACATTTTTATTTACATTTAACTTTTCACTTAAAATAAGTGTTCCATTTTCATTTAAAACACATTTAAAAAATTAGTTAAAACCAAACAATTCTTATTATTCAAAATAATAATATCAAATTTATCATTTCATGCCAGTGCATTTGTATAATGATATAATTATCGCATAACAAAAAATTGTGATATGACAAAATAATTATTTCGAATACAAACGGTTCGTATAGCATATTCCCCAATCCACACACAGATAGATATTTTTCAATGACTATTTGACTATATAATCAGATATATTTGACACATAAACTTTTTTGTCGATAATTCTATCGAAAAATATACGCTTTAATAATAAATCCCTGTTTCTCTTCAATTATTTATGTGTTTGTATAATTATGAGTTTGTAATTTAAAAATTAATCGGTATCTGAAGCTATTTTCTGTAGAAATAAATGTAACTTGCTATACAAAACAGTTAATGGATTTACAGCAGGAGAATAAAACCTTATTTTTCTTCTGGAAATATATAGGTACCTATCTCAAAAATAAAAGTATAGTACAAAAAATACAATAAGCAAAATTGTAATAAATTAGCATAAAAATAACGTAATGAAAAGACGGGTCAATAGAAAACAAGTTGCTACGCAAAATTGAACTTTTTTTCAGTCATTAGGTGCCGTGATCGGTGCTGCCACAAACAATGCCATCACCAATAGACATCGAGCGGATCCGATGGTATTATGGCGTGTGTGTGTATCGCGATATCGGGTCTCGTAATGCGTGATGCGGGTAAATCCTCAGCGTCGCACAAAAAGCACGACTACCAAAGCTCCCGGACGCGCCTCTCCGTTTATAGCAAACAGTTACACGATGTGACGAGCGAGGGCTGCGAAGCGGCAAAATAGGGTGAAAGAATGTCGAATAACTGGGCGTCACCGAAACGACAACACTGATGCGCGCTGTCGATAGATCGAAGGGTGCATGAGAATATCTTTAAGCTATACTGATTCAAACATCTTTACTCGTGCTCACGCGTGTCGACTTTACTCTCGATGTACATTTTGAAAGAAAAAACAAAACAAAAACAATGAGTAATCGAGATCATGAGAGCTCTATAATTACACTTAAAATTATTTTCAAAGATAAATGTGTGTGTGTGTGTGTGTGTGTGTGTGTGTGTGTGTGTGTGTGTGTACATTCCTGCAGTTAGGGAAGCATTTCTCATCTGTATATACAAATTATGTATATATTTTACCTAAATAACAATAGATTAGAGATATTTTTGAACAAAAGAATAATGTAAAATGCAGCTGAATAAGGTGATAAGTATTACTTCAACAGTAGAATAAAAAAAAGAAAAAATAAAGAAAAAAGTGGTAAACGAGTAAGATGGCGGCTGTCAACCCTTGAACAATTTTAAATGTAAATGTAAATTAAAGTATTGGTCGCGTTGCTTGTCTAGATCCAGGTTGGGGACGAGCGACAACAGCCTGCCTGCCGTTACGGTGCATTTGCATATTAAGTGGCCGCGACCCAATAACATCTCGCTCCATAGAGTTTCACGTACTTTATCGTTCTCTCTGCCGATGCCGACGTCGGCAATACGAGACTCGATACGGATCTCCTGTCATTTCTGATTTAGTGGCGATAGCGTAAAAATAAGAATCTGACTACGGTATAGGTATAGTATATCATAGTAGTTAATAACTTGTGGTAAAAACTCTCGCTCTCTCTCTCTCCTCTCCCTGTCTGTAAATATTTCAAATTTCATGCATCGTCAACCATTCTTGTAATTAGGTACCGATTTTAGAAATATTTCACATTATTATAGTTAATATCTTTTGTTAATATTTTATTTCAGAAAATCGCTACTGCATATTGGAGACGACCTGTGTAGAAGCGAGCATTATTAATGCACGATACACGATCAACCATAAAGGCGCTATTCGCAGAGTCAAATTTATGCGCGCGTGACATCGAATATTGTTTTTCCTTTATCGTACGCTAAGTGCATATACAGTTCGATACGAACAATGTTTTTCAATATGAGTGATGTTTGTTGACTCTCGACGTCAAAATAATGGAAAAAACATAACGGTATAAACTACAATAAAAATTGTCATCAGTAGGATACAAACAGCTAATTCTATATAGTTATTATAGAAAATTTCAGTTTTATTATTGTTATTTTACTATTATTGCAATCTTGTTGGTTGACCAAGTGATTTTAAAAGAAAAACGTTTACTTTCAATAATACAAGTCCTTTTTTTAGTAACTTATACAAAAATCTTGTAAATTTTGTTTAAAATGCAGAGGTTTCACTTAATAAGTATTTTTTCTGCAATGTTTATTTCGATCATAGTTAAAAGAAGGATCAAGTTAATTAACATCGAAAACGAAAGGTGCTGGTTGAACGCTCGTAATCACGGAGATTATCTTTATCCTGCGGGTGACTTTCATAGCGTGATCTGACGACAGAGAACAGAATGAGAAGAAAAGAATGCCAAGCATCTTACGCCATTGTGAAGGGTGAGTTTTGTCGTTTACGCAAAATAAACTTCGACAAACGATCCGCCGTTCCTTAACGTGTACTGGAATATGCATACGAGAGAGAGAGAGAGAGAGAGAGAGAGAGAGAGAGAGAGAGGAGAAAGAGAGAGAGAGAGAGAGCGCGCAAAGTACAAGCAAAGGACAAAGAAAAGCAAGGGAAGAAAAGGGCAAAGGAAATAGGCGACAAGAGTAAAAATAGCTTAATGGGTTGAGTTAGGGAGCGAAGGCGGAAAAGGGTCTCTTGCGGTACATTTGGGTTTTATTGAATATAACGTGCGTGTGGAACTCAACTGGCTTTTCAAGACCTACCCCTTCGAACCACCCACCACCAACACCACTAAACCTTGTTCTCGCCGACAGCAGCGGTCGCTACGGTTATTACGGCATACACTGGCTTATGACATTTTTGCGTGCATTTAGACAGTTCTCTTTTTTTCGGTACGTCTTTCCGCCCTTCTAGGTGGAGGCGTGCGGAGTTAACGGCCTCCCCGAACGACTTCGAAAGTAAGCGTAGCCCGGCTGGCTCCTCCGGCCTCGTTATCGAACTCGACTGCACGATCCGGACTTTTATACGGTCTCTTACCGCTTTCCTGATCCTTGCCTCGAAAGGTTTCATTAGGGAAGGACCACGCGCCCGGATACTCCTCGCTCGCTAGCTCCCGAGAGTGAATGCTGCGAGAATCGCGAGATTGGAAGAAATTCTCGCTTCGATAGATCGAGAGGTTCGGGAAATAATAAGCCTCGTATACACCGAGCTGTTCGATTCGCGTTGCGCTTGTAATTATCTTCGAGCCACGGATCTTAGAAAATGTATAAGCAGTTTCAAGACGAATAAAGACAAATCGAATTCGAAAGCAAGATGGATGACGTTAAGGAGGCTAATATTTACACTTAATTAGGTGTAGTATAATTAGATGAAACTTATCGCGCAGAGAAAAATCAGAACCGAGTGGATATCAGAATTCAAGTTCCCATACGTATTCCAAGCTCTAAATAGCTCACTCTTCCGTGTGCGTTCACGCGAGTCGCATTTTCTCAGGTGAATTAGCTGAGATCGCGTAACGTGCCGTCTCCTTTCCGCACGATAGGGAGGAGCGTTCGAACGGCAGTAACATGGGGATGGAGCTTGACTCTATATTTTTTCGAAGCTGCCTCCGCTGCTTTTTTTGCTAGTATTTGTGTGTAATCGCGATGGAGAAATATATACTGATACCGTGAGATAAGAAAAAACGGCATCTTTCGGAGCATCTGTCGATCGCGTCCAAAAGGAGAACGGAGGAACGAAGCCGGAGGTTGGAAGCTTTACGCAAACGTATTGCATAACCGTATCGTGCCGTTTCCGAAGCACATCGCGCATTACGCGAGGATCAGAATGCTATGCCAGATCCAATGCCTACGTACACATACCCTTCTATGATGCATGCCCATCTCGACGCATTTCAAATATCGGAAACAGAAGAAAGATGTTTGCCAAGCCTTAACTATCAATGTGTTTTGCAAGATATATCTTCACTTTTCACCGTCCAAATTTGTAATTTCTTTATTGGCGATAAAAAACAACATATTTTTCCAAAAATTTTATAAAATTTTCTATAAATTACCATTACTGATGTTTTTACCATTACCGATTCTCTCACCAGTACATTAATGTACAATTATCTTTCGTCATATAAAAAAAGCCTGATATGTATTGTATTGTATTCGTTGGCGAGAATCAGTGTTACGAGAATAATTATTGAAATAATTAGTACGTTGTTGACATTACAAAAAATCTGAATCAACTATCAATCTAAAATGAGTTAAAATAAATAATATTTTAACATTAATCGTAATCGGTAATTAAGAGTTGCGTTTGTGTTCTTCTTCGTATTCCACTTGAATAGAATTTTATTTAATGAAAGACAACATTCGGAGCACATCCAACCTGCGTTGCGGATGCGAGGGTGGTGAGGCCGGATCAAACAAAAGAAGTTATACACGAACGTGCTACGGTATCGAGTTTTTCTAGTACCTGAATCAGAATGCAGACTCGGCTTGGACCTACATACCTCCAGAAATATGCACATGATATTTGCATCAGTGCATGTGAATGGATAAAGCTACGTGCGCAACAGTTCGACAGAGTTTCTCAATCGTAACACTGGCTCGGGCAACAGGTATTGTCCTGGTTTTTGTTCATTGTAATGTGCAATATATCAGTTAAATTGTTGACATTGTATGAAATGTCACTGTTCTAATAAAAAATTTTATAATGGCGCATGATTAATAATAAATAAATCAATCAATTATCGCAAGATAAATCAATTCTCGCGAATTTTGCATCTGCAAGTGGCAACTAAAACTAACAGTTATCCTTAAAGAGTAAATAATATTATAGTATCCAAGTGTGTGCGCGCGCGTGTGCGTGTGCGTAATATACTTAACTTGTTACAAGAAACTTTTTCAAACTTAATAAGATTAAGATAATTCGTCTTTTAGAATAAGACGATTTATCTTTCTCCTGTTGACTTCATCAGTGCCTATGTACTCTAGATGTCGATGCGGTTTCGTCGCGTGACAACCACTGATCGCCGGACAGCCGAACAATAAAGACCCACGTACAAAAGCCCAGTGGCATTCCTATCCATTCTCACATGCGAGGAGGTCGTCTGGACAATGCTAAAGCTCGCAAGCTCTGTACCAAGCCGGCAGGCTCGATATTAAAATACTTCGGCGTATCCGCCGACAGAAGGACGCAAGCGCCGAAAAAGTACGATCAGCAAACTCTTTCAAAGGAATCGGAAGATCTTGCTCACGCCTGCGATTCTCTGCCATGGCTACGAGAAATTCCACGGATTCTCTTCGAACGTTGTCACAATGTGTCTGCTCGCGTTGAAGCGCTCGGTATCCTTTGATGTCCGGATCTGCTTATTGTTAATAAAAGCTTACTCGCGAGAAAAGAGCTCGAGAGTACATTGAATCTGTCATTCCTCGGAAGTGCAAGTAAAATGCATGCTCGATCCTCGAACGATGACGACGACATTGCTGTATTTTGCGAATACGTTCGTTCACATATATCAATACCTTTCTATCCACGATATTCCGTATTTCGCTGCAGTCTTATTCGTGCAATAATGACGTTTTGCGAAATATTGTATTGTCCAAACACAGAATAGATAAATAGAAGACAAATTCTTTTTAATTATCAATCATCATTCTTTGATACTCATATTCCATATACTTGTTCAAAAATGTAGCAAGAAACAATATTGCTCGCACTCTCAGTTATTTTTAAGTATATTATCGTAAATAATTTTCAGAATAAAATAGCGAAATTGTATCCTGCTATAGCTACCCTTACAAAAAGAATAGAATCGAAAAAAATGCATTACCGCGTGCGTTTACGACAATATCGTGACACAGGTTTTCGTAAACGTGGAAAAGTACTACGAACGTCAATAGAAAGAGAGACAGAAAGAGAGAAAGAGAGAGAGAGAGAGAGAGAGAGAGAGAGAGAGAGAGAGAGAGAGATCATTTTTGGAGGAAATATATTTTTATCGAAGCAAGCTCGTGATACTGGATATATAGATATAGGGGACACGAAAAATACGCGTACCTACAACATTTACCGCGAGTGAATTTTTGCGAATCTCGTTGCGAATCAGCGGCTCGGTAAGTAAATAACAATATCGTAAAAATTTATTGCAATACTCAAATCCATTTCAAGACAGTCGACAGACAGCTACGCGAACTACGCAGTCGATATTATCATAGCATTGTGCGACTGCACGAACGAATTATTTGTCCGCGTTTATTACGCATGAATATTTACGAACCATAATTTAATGCAGCCGCCTCTTCCGAAACCTTATAAATCTGGAAAGCGCTTAGGAGTGCGTGAGGCAAATTTCTCGCTTGTAATAAACTACGGAATTGTGTAGCACCCGAGAAAATGACAGCGCCTTTGTTTCTCTACAATGAATTTACAGTCCTGTAGAAAACCGAAAACATTTTAATTTAATGCCACGAGAATATTACTGACGAAGAGGAAACAGTACATTTTGATGTTACATTTATTTGTCAATCCTGTCTGTATTTTACTTTAACAAGAACATAGCTTTTTCTCTATTTTATGCAGTTTTTTAATTTAATCGCCTTTCTATTTATGTTCTTATATATGTATACTATACAGGGTGATTATTTATGTTAGATATTACCATTTAAAATAACTTTGTTGTTTTTGAGAGTGGAATATAATGTCTATATGTATAAGTAACGTTTTTTTTTACTAACAATAATAAAAATCTATTATACTTTGAGATGTTAAAATGCTCTATAACAAGAATATAATCGTACACATATTTTTAAAAACTAAGCTAATAATAGAATAAAGATCGAATTTTTACTTTTATTATTTAATTAACGACATATATGTGTAACATATATAAATGACAAAAAGATTTATCTTGTATAACTTTGTGCGCGTTTTAGTCGCCCGATTCTTATCAGGATGAGATAAAAAGTATTATAGGATCAAATATGGGCGTGCGACCTCTTAGAACATCACGCAGTTTACATAAGATAGTATATTTATAATTATGATGTTGTATCGACACAAGCATCGCATCATATTTTAAAATTTTTATCGCTCTTTGACATCTCTCGTGTCCATATATGTACAAGACACAACAATACATAACATTTTATATGCAATTAAACCGTTATTTAATTTCTAACAATTGCAAACAATCAATCTTTTCAGCTCTGTTATGCGTAATTTGGCGCGATGGATGCATTGATATTTTTTTCTTTTTTTTTCGTAACTGTGATATGGTGAAGCAAATATAGATATATGTATAAAAATAAAAGTGTAGTAAGTGCATCGATTGTATGTATAACGTTTTCTTTTTATTTCGAATCAGAGTTCATAATAAATTGATTTTTCATGAAAATAGGTATTAATGCTGATATATAACAAAATATTGGATATCACGTTTAATTATTAGATTTTTTACTTATTTGATATTAAATAGAATTTCTTGATTCTTGCTTTATGATGTTATCCAGTATAATTTATATCATGCAAAATAATGAAATTTGTAAAATAATATTTCAGTTTACATTTTTTGTAATTTTGCGTTTTATTTTCTTGTTAGCAATTGAAAATACTACACGCTGTTTACGCAACAACTCGATAGTTCGGTAATCAGATATCAGATATCAGGAATTTAGCTAATTCGAGTTTTATTATAAACAAATTCTGCTATGACTTGTACATGGAACAAATCAACGTATCGTAAATATTAAAGTTTCTCTGCTTGCTCCCCTCGCCTGTTGCCTACTTGAAGGCATATCCTATATTTCGCACTTGGGATCAGAAGGCGGAGCGTGGAAGCTCGAAGGTATTGACTTCAATATATATACGTGCTTTTGATATGTTTTAATTCGTATTGGGATACACGACTCGTGAGTGGTTGGCGATTGGTGTGGGTATAATCAGTACGGTGAGCCTCTGCGGCTTCTCCAACCCTCTATCAACCCCCGTATCAGCTCTCAGGAGAGCTCAATCTTTCTCTTTTTCTAATCCTTCGTTCTTTTTCCTCTTTTCTCTTTCTCTCCCGAAAGAAATTCAGAGACACTCCTGTGTGCACGTCTATCGCCATATATATTGTACACACAAACGCACGCACAGCATCCATACAATATACTGATACCAATACTAATAGGTATCAGTATATAGATCTATATACATTTATATGTATAATACATATACGCGTTACTCACATACATGCGTGTATGTTTGTGTGTATAAGAGCGTGCAGGAGCGACAGATGAAACGCCAAAAAGACGCACGGCACCATTACAGAGGGTGACGAGCGTATAACGGCGTTCCTCTGAATAATTGAAGTTCGATCCTCGCTTGTCGAGAATATTAATGGAACTTTCTCTCTCTCTCTCTCTCTCTCTCTCTGTCGTTCTAACAAACTACCCCTTACCAAGATTCTAAAGTATACTTATACTTTGGATCGTTATAGCTTTTATAAGAATTTGCGATGCCACAATTAACGCACGAATGATTATTTGCCTAGTGATTATTTACGGTACAATTGTCATAAAACATTCATATTGCACATTAACTTTGCTTTTCTAGTACATTCGAGATTGACTTTTCTCTACTATATTATTACTTCATTGTAACGGGGATAGCAAACAGGTGTCGCTTACGGTTAGCTAATGAGAGGTGCTTGGCGCTTGAGCGTTGACATTTTCATTAAACCTCGAGAACACGGTTACAAATTGCCTGCAGGTAGAGAAGCCGTTGCAAGAATCACATAATTAATAAAAGTCAATCAGTTACCTGTTACGCGAAGGGAAAGCGAACGCCCTTCAAGTATCTTAAAGTAATTAAAAATCTCCATTCTCAGATTTGACGTTCTCATTAACGCCTTTACTGGCTTTACTATACTTCATATCTAAACACAGATACAATGTCTATAAAATAAATATTTATTAATTCTCCCATTATCGAACATGTATATCGTATCGTATAATAATATGTATATGTACATGTCGTCTTTGACCAAAATCGTCAGGATATTTCGGGCAAATGAGAAAGGTGCAGAACTAACATTAGGAAGAAAGAAACAGAAAGAAAAGGTGTTAGGGAAGATTCTGAGTAGAACGAAGAACTCTTTAACTGGCGCAAGACTTCGAAGAGAGAAGACAAGACGCAGGGGTGGTATCTAGAAGGATATTAGTGGACTTCTGCAGGACGATGGAGGTAGTGAATGCACACCAGGAGACCCGCTTCCATTATAGACATAACCGCACTTTGCTACATTAGCTTTTATGTTAGTGCATTCCACCACGCGGCTCGTCTATCTGTTAGTAATGTCCGGCTCTATGTTTCGTCCACAGTTACGTTTTCCAGTTGTATAACAGCGTAAACGTTCGAGCGGCAGTAACCATCGCTGTTCACGATACTCGGTCCGCGGTCATTATTTGCAAGACGCCATAGATGTTTCACGAGCTGTCTGACGAGAGAAGACGCAACTTGCTTAAACCCTCGTCATCTCTTGGTGATCTTTATCCAGAAAAATGACTGTCGCACAAATTCCTTCATTTATAATTAGCTACTCGATAAATCCATCTCATTGTAAGAAAAGATTATAAGAAAACAAAGAAATTAGCGTCTATATTAAATAAACAACTTCTTTTTAGATATGTTAAACATATCGTGTGTATGTATATATTAACGCTATATATATATATATTGTATATATATATATAGCTATCAAATATTTCTGTTTGAAAATTATTAAAATGTATTACAATGAAAATTTAAACGCGTTTTTTACTTTAATGGCCAGAACTATTTGTTTACTCTATTAAGAACTATATAACTATTGAAAATAAAGCCGAAACTCTCAATAATTAATGATTTTCCACGAAATAATATGCCGCAGCTTCACACAGACTTTAAACGCTTGACTAAATTCAAGAATTGAGTAAACTTAGCGGAAATTAACGTTATCCCAGTTATTAACGAAACGGATACTTCCGCGCAGACGGAACATAGGTACCGGCCGATGCGCGCGGCAACCTCTGCATAGACGCATTTAATAAAATCCAATTTGGCGGTGGGTCGAGCCACCAAAATTAGGCGGTCGTGCAAGGGCGCGTATACGCGGTTTGGTCCGGCAGGCACCGAGGATCCACCCTCCAGCCAACAATTCTGGAAATTCCTGCAAATAACTCCCGCGCTTCTATGGCTCGGATCGACCACCACTGGGTTGGATGCCGTGTCGTGAAACCAACGATGGTAGGAGCATTGCGGAGCTACGACTTACGAGCCTTTGATTACATCGTGAGATGGTGAGAAACAACTAAAATTACGGAACGAAGAACATAAAAATGAAACAAGATGAATTATGTAAGTTATTGTGAAAAATTATTTCATATCATACTAAATACTAATGATATTACATATTTTTGTACATATAATATTAATACAAAATATAAAAAAGATAAAAAAATAAAATAAAATGCAAACAAATTTATTCTCATAAATCTGTCGTTGTTTATATGCGTAGAGCAACGTATAAAAAGAATTTAACTAGGTAAAGTAAACTTTACTTTTCTTGATTATAATAATTTCATGTTTTCATAATATGATGCTACAGAACCATATTTTCCTTATAGTACATGCGTCGGCAAACTAAAACCAGATCGTACCGTACCTTGGATATTTCATCTCGCAATTCATTTCTCTTCGTACATTACATTACTCGGAATTATTCCGGCATATAATCACGTCGGTATGATGTTACGCATTATAATGATAAAATTTTTCTTTGTACGAAATGTCAAAATGGACAATACTCTTTGTACTACACAAAGTAATTTTTTATATTTTAA
Source organism: Temnothorax curvispinosus (assembly GCF_003070985.1). Taxonomy (NCBI): domain Eukaryota; kingdom Metazoa; phylum Arthropoda; class Insecta; order Hymenoptera; family Formicidae; genus Temnothorax; species Temnothorax curvispinosus. The sequence continues at coordinate 413,735 of NW_020221746.1, forward strand.
TATTATTAATCTACTCTCCGTGCACGTATGTTAGAACGTTCCATCTGTTTTGTTGTGCAAAACGATTACATAGAATATGCATGTTCGAATTCAAATAAATTTATAATATTTTATTGAAATTAAAAGTCTTTTGGGGGCAGACAAGAGTGAAGAAGAATAACTCGCTAAACCACAAAGAGCACATTTTACAATAATTGTAAAATGTACTAAATAATGAATAATGTTTAATGTTAAATCATTAGTAATGTTTCAAAAAAATATATTTTTTATTGTATATTTCCTTTAAGCTTCTGCTCGAAACGTTATCCCTATAAAAATGTAAAACCGTCTGCTTAATATCGTATAACAGATTTTATAAATATAAACTAAGTTGATCTACAATTAAATTTTAGATAATTTTTCTTGTGGCTTAATATGCTGCTGCTGCGAGCGCTTCATTTGTCTTGATAAAATCAGCATAGTTAATCACATCATTCGTTTAATAATTTAGACTATAATTAGTATAAGCAATTATACTAATTATAGTCTAAATTATAATACATAAATTATAATACTAAACGAAACTCGAACCTGGTTTCCATTTTAAATATATAATAATTATCTAAATATGTAAATATATTTAAGAGTGAAAATGACATGCTTATGCACGACTACAAAAAGGTCAACTACAGAAAATCATCGCATGATATTTCACGCAAATGAGTAACTAAAAGTGAAGCCCCCTTTTTCCCGCCAGCTTCCTATGGTCTGTAATACAAACGGCCAAAATACGAGGATAATTAAGGTTCAGGAGTTCTGCTGCCACGGCTTTTGTACCCGGCCCGGCCGGAGCGCACGTTTGGCCGAAGTGCGGCAGCAGGGCGGCGGCGAAGAGGCGCTAGGGGTGGATCCTGATTTAGCACACGAACGAATTTATATCAGACTTCTGCCGTTAATTAAGCAATCTCAGAAAGATTCTAACGGAGCGACACCTCATTCGCTTTCTCTCTCACTCTCATCCGCCACTCTCTCGCCAACTCCGCTTGTTCTTTACTACGCTCTTCTTGTCCTCTGTCACTGCATCTTTCGTTTACCATTTCCCTTTATCCCTTCGTAGCTGGATTTGAATTTGGTAGTTCCAAAACAGAGTTTTCGCCCAACTCCTGCCTCGACTCCAACGACGACTTCTCCATCACTTCCACTCACACTTCCGTTCCCTTTCCAATTCGCGTTAGTCGCTTTCATTTTATTTCTCTTCCATCTCTTCGCGTTCCGTTCGCTCCATTGAAATTGTACGTAAGTAATTTATAATTTAGCAAATGTATGCATGCGTGTACGTTGCCCGATCTCGTTTTAAGGTGTGTTTGTCAGCATGAATGTGATCGCGAGAAGAAAATATATTTTTATAAGACGCCTCTCCAGAAAAAGACGATTACGTTAGCAAAAGGAAAAAATTGTTATAAATCCTTTGCGGTGATTCTAAGGATACCTACGTTCTAAAGATACGTATTAGTATCGATATTATTAAATTTGTATTGATATTATCAGTTTAATTATGTGATTACTGATTATATTCTAACTTCAGCTAACTGAGTTTCAAAACTGCATTTCAAAACAGACAGTACTTAATCGGCGCATAGTTTGCTAAGCGAAAAATGTACATAATTCACGTGGAAAATATTATTACGCACAAAAAATTCAGCCCGACTGTATATTGGCATATTTTATATTTACTTGGTTGTTATTATAACGGTCATGTCTCATTATCACTCATTATTAAAAAAATTGTTGCTTTAATTGCAAATTATTAAATAAAAGCCGTCACTTTCAGTTAGGATTGACAATAAAACTCGTAATTTCCAAAAATCACATTAATCTAAATTGCTCGCGACACAAGATTCGCGGGGAACCCGCTTTATGGATTAAGTCGAAACTTTGTCATCATTCTAATTGCTCGAGTGGCTGTATTATTCATCGACGTACAACATCCGAAACTTTGGCGGCAGTTTATGTTATGAGCTGCGGCACGGTACGATAATCTTCTAGGAAAATCCTTCCAACGTAGAGCCATCACTTGGCATACCACTTCCAACATTAGTTGTCAACACCGCCCAAGTTATCTCAACCTCACACAGCGTTACAATTTTTATCGGGCTCCCTATGCTTCCTATTAACCTCGATACTTGAACTATATTTCTTATATATTTTTCTTTTACCCAACTTTTCTTCTACATACAATTAATCCTTTATTACGTTAAGGGGAAGGAGTCTCTTAATAAGCGCGCAAAAAACTATTTATTTAAAACTTAAAAAAAAATTAAAACCTAATATACATAGCTATTAAAAAACTTAGACTATAACTGACTATTTCCTATAGTAAGTATCCTTAAGGGTGTCATCTAGGAGTGCTACGAAATTACCTAATGCTGTCGACAGGACACGGGAGCGGAACGAGATTCCGAGAGACGGTGAAAATTGCATCAGGGCTCTCATCCCCTTCCACTTCCGCTTCGGTCCGGAAAAATATTCAGAGTGGACCCGAACCGACTGGAGATGCGAGCGAGGTGGGCTTACACGGACGCACCCTCACGAATGCCCCGTAAAATATTCGAAATCCATATCGGGATATTTACAGAGGTGGCTGAGCCTCTCGGTGTGTCATAACGCCGACGAGGTTTATTATATTTCAGACGTGTCTCTTCCTGCCGACTCCGCAGGGGGTGACACTTTCCCATCGAGGAAAAATGGGAAGAGAGAAAGCCAAGTGCAACAAGGTTGCGAGCGAGTAGAAGGATTCTTTTACCTCAGGATATTTACATCCTGCCGTGAGCAAGCGCCGAGGAATAATTAAGAAACCACTGGCAACGCGACAAACTTCCCTGAACGTGTAATTGACATGTAATTCGGTGGGCATTTAACTTCGTAATGCAAGGATGGCGGGTTGACAGACGTGTCATTTTAAATACGAGGATGTATAAAGATCATCTTGATGAAATATTGATAAGATGTAATAACGAATTTTATGCAAGAGAAAAATTGATCGCTCGCTTATATACCTATACGTTAGAAGTAAATGTTGTCGGAACGCGGCATACGCAAATTCCGCGTATACCCAGTATTTACAAAGAACAGCTGAGATCGTACGCATCGTAACGCTAGTAGGAGGGTGGTTTATTATATTTTCGACATAACTCGTCTACCCAGCCAATAACAGGTACAGACACGTCTATCGGAGGAGCTGCTCCCGTATCGAAAAGGAACGATGCGATGGGAGAAGGGAAAAACGCTCGGAAAGGAAAATGCTACGCTACGCTGCGCTACGCGCCGCGCCGCCGGCGAAAAGAAGCAACATTTTTCAGTCTGGCATCCATGAATCTGAAATTGAGTGGATCAACCATCTGCGTCGCTGTTTTCTTCTTACTTACGGATAGACTTTTGAATGTACAACGGCAAGTATACGACGTCCTTGAATAGATACTCGATGCTGCGGATTCTCTTTTTATCAATTTCACGTTTCTCATTTCTAATCGCAATAATGATAATTACATACGCGACAACAATAGTCGTTAGAAAAAAAATAAGCAGGAGAAATAAAAACAAAAGTAACACGTACGTAAGAATATTGCCAAAAGATTCAAAAATATAAAATTTAGAAATTAAAATAAATAATATTCTTCTGTAAAATTTTGACTATAGACAATTGATTCTGTTGTTGAAAGAACACGCGGTAATGTCGCCCATTTTGCAAACATTGGTAGAAATACAGTGGAAAGTCAAGGAAGCTGTGGAGCTGCCGAAACGCCGCGTGGCGCACAAAAAAATGTAAGAAAGCACAAGGGATAGATTCACCCTGTCGCAAGGGGGAAACGCTGGGTCGGCGACACAATGGAGAGCAGACGCTTTGGACTTTGTCGCCTCATTTCTCCGTTTAGTACGCGTCCTCTCTTCCTTCCTTTAATATCATCGGCTTTCTGGGAACGCGAAGCGCTCTTTCCCTCTCTCGTCTTCCCTTATCACTTTTCTTTTTCTTTTTTACGTATGTTTCCGTTTCTCTTCTCACTCTTGTCCCATTCCAATGATAAAACCGAACCCCCTTCTTTTTCGTTCTCCTGTGACAGTTTCTTCTCGACTTTTTCTGCTCCGAGGCGAACAAACGTATACAAACGGAAAACACATTGAAATTTGTACCCGTCACTCGCAAGAATCCATATGCCAACCAAGTGGACTAATCCACCACATTATATCTCATTGTCACTTGCTAAATTACAGATAAAACTATACCATCATCAAATGTCCTTTCAATTAGAGTTATTAGCTTCTGGGATAAACCGAATAGATTCCTTTAAGGATAATTTCCTCGAATTGAATTCTATCTCATTCTTAATCAGAAATGACGCAATCGGTGCAGCTACGTAATTGCATAATGTAACATTTGTGAAACGAAATATTACAGATTATATAAGCGCAATTAAATTGCAAGTTTCGTTAATTTGACAACACCACTATCTTTCTTTATTAACATGACGATAAAAAAGAGAATGTAATTCTGTTTCTTACACATTTTGAATATTATTTGTATTTATTTATTTATTATTCGCAAATACTACCTTTTATCTTCTTAAGTTTAATAAAATTCATATCGCACGAATAGTGTTAATAAAGCCCCAATATCGTATGAATTTTCGTTCAAGTTTACGATTAAACTCACTGCTTGAATTCTACTTCGTCCAAACGCCGCATCGATATCAATAAAAAAATATATAAGTACAATACGTTTTGAATGTATTGAACTATCAATGCTGTGACAAGCATTCGTACTTCTGTAGCTGCTATCAACCAACTACCAACGAGCGATATTCGTTAACATTATAACGATAGAGAAAATAAATCCCGAAAGTTTACGCGCCGAAAACTTTCGACAAAATTATCCATACTCCTGTGAGCTCGTGCACTCTCTCTCTCTCCCTTTTCTCTTCCTCCTTTCTTTTGTTCGACGTGAAACCGAGAGTAAACTCCGGGAATTCTTTGTTATCTTTGTAATCGCGAACGCACGATAAAGTAATTACGCGGCATAGAACAAAAGCTGCACTGCATACGATTCCAAAGATAACAATTACTCCGTTAATATGTCTGCTGCAACTTCTTGGTATCTGATTTTTTTTTAGAACACAATTCCAAATCTCTGATAAGTTTTAAAGAGGTTTAGGATATAACTGTACCGATAAAATAATAACGTTATAACAATGTTAAATAAACTGTATATTCGTTTATTTAAAGTCTGGCAAAGATTTAAAAAAAGCCCACTTTCGTAGTTAAATATATTAACATATTAAGTATATTAACTTTTTACCTTAAAAATATAATTTTCTGTCTTTTATCAATCATTTGCAGTAATATTTGAACAAATATGTAAATTCCATTAATAAAGATATTATACCTTCTTCGAAAACTTTGAGAACTTCTAAACCGTAAAAAAATACGATTTAGAAAAACATATCAAGTATTGTGAAATGGTAAAATAATAAAAATATTTTTTAACTCTTCAAGAATAACTTCAAAGCTGACGCAAAATACAAAAATATCAGTGATATCAAATATCTCATTACGAAAAGGGCGAACAATGTAATGAATAAAAAAAATTGAAAAATTATACTCTCTGGTAAAAAAGCAAATCAGAGATTTCGTCCAGCTCTCGAACAAATGTTCAAACAGAAAGCAGCCAAGATAGAATAAAAAACGACAGCCTAAATATTTTTCAGTTTATTTAAATGATAATCGAACGATAATCAAAATTAATGCGTATTTTACCGTTTGCTGTTTACTCCCTCCTCTTTTCTGCTCTTCGCTCTTCGCTCTCTTTCTCGTTTCTCACTTTGAACATTTCACCTTTTGCCTATTTTTCTCATCTCCTACACCACTGCCTAAACCACCTTCGAAGCTAACGAAACGAAGAATAAATGCGGGCCGGTCTATTTTGAATGTATCCGAGTAGCAGCGCCGACAGGAAGATAAGTATTCGCGCCGCGCCCCCGCCAACCTCGCCGCTCCAGCCGCTGCCTTTCCAACCTCCGACCAAAATCCACGGAAGCGCGATAAAGTAATTGCGGTACAAAGTATGAAATATGCAGGAGGTCATGGGGGACGCAGGCAACTTCTGGAAGATGAAGAGAGGAGGCGCCGCAGAAGGATGCGCAGCCAAGGGTGTCGGTGGATGGATCGGTGTGAAAGGGATGAGGCTCGAAGCTCGACGCGGACGAGGGCTGCCACGAATTATAAGTTTTAATTACTCGAAGATGAGCGGATGGATTACTTCGTACTTCTTTCTGGAACTCACTTTTAACGGGTTGTCGGCTCTGACTGCTACTACTGACAGCTTTTATATATTGCCGTTAAGAGAGAAAGAGAGAGAGAGAGAACGCGCGCGTCCCTAACATCGTCGTCGACATCGTCGTTGGTCTTTGGCCGCCCGATAAAAATCGATCGGGGCCGCGTGTTCGACGGGCGCGACGATAATTTATCATCGCCGGAACCGCGCACGATTTTGCGTAACCGAAGGGCGAGCCAAAACCGTTGCTCGCAGAAATTGGCCGTTCGTGAAATTGATTACGCAATGTTCGCCAAAGTGTGGCTTCTCGCTACCCCCGCCCCTCCTCCCAAGCCAGCGTTCATCCCCGGTGCTATCTTTACTCATTAACGCATGCTGCGTAATAAATTTAAACAACGCGTTTCGTCGTTCAAACTGATCTTTCAAAATTTATTCGATACGAATAGGTAATAATAGACAACCTTGTACGGTCGGTAATTTTATTTAACGCACCGCTAACAGAGAACGATTATTAAATAATTGTACTAGATGTTGAAGAAAAAATTTTATGGCTTTATCATGATCGCTAAATATCCATTATCGATCTACTATATCCCTAAGATAGCTTATATCTAGAATAAAACTTTTAAGCATACTTATCATTAATCACACGATCGTAGCTAACGCTTGTCCGCATCCAGCAATGAATCCGGTATAAGCTTTAAATCGGTATTATCCATTCAAGACAGTCGGAGGATAGAAACAGCTTTTTCACGAGGGAAATCGCGCGCGGATGTCTCTTTAGTCGAGGACAGAGCCGGGGGCCAGGGTGGCGGTCGTCGAGCTCATTAAGGACAGACCGGGAGCTCGAACCAGCGCATCTCCAATTAACCGGCGATGTTCTAGCGCGTGCTACCGGGTAATCGACCCCCTCGGGGCGCACGTACTCCGCACTACTATCTGCCATCGAAGCACCGACATACGACGGCAATAAAAGCCGAGCCGCACCGAGTTTTCAAACCGTAAATTCAGTTTTATCGAAACGTCTTATTGGCTCACGTACAGTTGCACCGGGACGCGCTGGGCGTGTGTAAAAAAAACAGTGACTTTCATGTCTCAGTCGATGAATGAAGCATTCATCTCAAAGTATTTCTCGCTAAAAAATTAAAGCAAATCACTCTGTAAGAATGTTATTATTTAGATTCGCTAAATTGTCAACTTTAAACTACGCAAGTACTAAAGTATTACCGCACTAAAATATTCGATACCTAAACTTAAAATTTCTCGTTTATATGTATCAGACAAGATTCGATGAGCAAATTAATAACTCACTGAATAAATAGTATAATTTGATAATATTCTTTCTTTTAGATTGAATTTCCTTGATATTATATAATTCCAAGGTCTACATCTTTAAGTCGATGCTAAATTGCTATTGGTGCTGGTGCAATCGAATCCTTTTACGATATATTAAATTATTGCACGCATTTGAGTGTTATGTCTTATATACATATATTATATATGCTAATATGCTAATACGCTAATACGATAATGAGTAAATTGTTTACAGAATGTATGTCATGGTTTGACAGTCACTGGTCGGAAGTATATCGATTTCACGGGGAAAATTATTCGCTCAAACGAATAAGCCAACATAAATCATAAATGTGTGAAAGAAGAAGAGCCTTGCAATGTAGTCAACGTACCGGTTTACAGATAAAAAAGATGTGTACCATGATATAAAAGAAAAACTTGTAATGTGATTGAAAATGTAATACTGCACATTGCTAGGTGCATAAGATTCAAGAAAAATACTTTGCCTAAACGGCGTACCTAAATGGCGGCGTTCTTTTAAATTGGTTCATCCATTTAGCTAAAAGTTTTCAACGTCAAAGGCGAATGTGTCGAAAGCCGACAACGCGCTTGCAAAAGTGCTTTACGCCAAAAGCAAGATTACTTAATATCAACCCTCGTTAAAGCTGCAAAATATTAATAGAGACTTCACGGTCTGACGTATTTGAAATCTGGCTGATACTTTGAACGCCGTCTTACATAAGATATAAGGCGCTTACATATTAATCGACTCATAAATACCCGAGACGCCTTAACACGAGCTGCCATTAATAAATAACAAACCGACTTGAGATCAGACCTTACGCTGCAATCCGTGGATATTGTCTAAATGGGATATTATTAGCTCCGAGCGTAATGAGAAATACTAAACGCTCTCTATACCATGTAAATAAAAATGTAATATGATTAACATGTACAATAACGACGATATAGATCGCGCACAATTCTCTCCATTGCTGTTAAAACAAAGATGCCATGCGCTCTAAACTTTCATGCGCGATTTTGCACAACTTCGATAAAAGACTGTTCATCCTTTGTTTACACGACTGGCTGTATTTTAATTAGAGGCACTTTTTGGCTCGGAGAAATTGCTGTTTGTCAGCAAGATAATGAATTTATTTGACGTTGGGCATCAAGTCGGTAAATGAGTCCCAAGCGATTGTCAAGATGACCCACTTGAGAAACTTACCGTGTAATTTAGAGACATGCGAGTTTCTAAGCATGAAAGTTTTTCATTAAAAGTATAAAATTGTGAGTTTATGTTCTTCATTAATGTATGGAAAAAAACGTAATCGTATCTTTTATCAAGCATTTGTGTCTCTCTCTCTCTCTC